>NC_086452.1:312383456-312683456 GCF_028390025.1 Pseudophryne corroboree | reverse complement strand
CCGTCTTGTTGCATATGAGGCAAAGTGGAACAGCTCCAGTTCTTTCACTCCGACAGAAACTTCCTATTTTCAGTGTCAACTTTACGCTTTTTATAAAACATGTTTATCTACAGCACGATGTTTGAGTAACTTAGTAATTCATACTCACGGATGCTCCACGGATACTGCAGCGTCACCGGGTGCCCTTTGTGCCGTTCCAGACTCGGTCCGGATGCAGGATTCACCTGATCTACAATAAGCAAATAGAAAGGACTCAGCTGCCTTGATACACCACTCCACAGGGGGGAAAAACTACCAATTTCCTTAGAATAGTATACAAATGAAAAAAGTGAAGTATCACTGGCGCTAGGACAGTCCTTAAAGATGTGTAATTAGTGGGGAATATCACAGCCCAGAGTTTTAATTCATACACAACACAAGGGGATTAAAATCAGTAATAAAAATCAATTTATTATAATAAAACAAATACACACTGCACTGAGAAGTTTGTGTATTTGTTCTTGTGAATGTCCCATTGTGTTTGGATTAAAACCCTGGGCTGTGATATTTCCCCACTAATGGGCGATTACACATCTTGCGCCAGTGATACTTCACTTTTTCATTTGTATACTGTACATTTGTAATACCTAATTGTACTCTTATGTATACGATGACTTCTTTACTCCCAGGGTGTAAGAATTAATTGCGTCCCAAACCCCTACAGTGGAGCGCAGTATCTTTTCTTGTGCAATACAGACACGAAATATGTTTCAAAATATGACTGCTCACCCTTATGTACAAAGCCCGCGTACGTGGGGACGGACAGGCCGCAACCCGCAGACGCACTAAAAAGTGCCTCCTGGCTCCGCCGCCTGGTAGCTTGGTTTCCTCTTGAGAGGGTGAGTCCCCTGGGTGCGGGGGCTGGGTCCAGTTGGGGCTCCTCCACGCTGTGGTGCGGTGCACAGGATCCACTCAGTGCCTCAGCCTCCATCAGTCCCGTGACGCCGCATCAGCCCGCTCACAAGAGATGTCGCGTCAGCCCGCTCACGTGGGACACCGCGTCAGCCCGCTCACGTGGGATGCCGCGTCAGCACGCTCTGCAGGGGAAGGAAGATGGACGCTCTTGCCTCTCTGCGTCATTACAGTGTGACTGCCATCTTCCTTCCCCTGCCAGTATCCTGCCAGTATTAATTAGAGTCTATCTTAGATTAGTAAACCGGTCCGCTGTTCTGTCCTTTGCGGTCCGGAGATGGACCGCGGTCCGCCAGTTGCCGGTTCCTGGTCTATGCAAATGTGTTTAGTGGTGTCATGTTGTGTTTGCTCCAAACTCTGCTGGACATCCCCATTTGCGATTCACTCCACCAATCTAAAATACTCTGAAAGCAATCAACCATGGAAAACACATCCTGTCATGTTTCCATTGGTAAAATGTTTCACATGTAACAGTGTCATGCAAAAACCCATATAAATATGTCCCAGAGCGATTGGACCTCGTGGGTTTCTGTGTTAGGTGTGGACAATGGTGCAGTTAGGAAGAAGAGTTGTTTGAAGGGATTTGCTGGAGTTTGGTGCGTGTGGTGTGTAAGTAGATTTGTGTATTTACTTGTCTTGTTTTTTTTTTTTGACTGTCTTATTTTTCTTTCTTCATTTTTTTTAGTTCCTTCCCCAGTGGAGCTCACAGATACACAAATGTAAAAATTTTTAGTCAGAATTCAATTAACTTACCGGTATGTTTTTTTGTATTGTGGAAGTAAACCGGAGTACACAGAGGAAGCCCACGCAAGCATGTAAAGACCAGGGGCGTAACTAGAACTTGTCAATACAATGAGAGCGAGAGGGGGAGAGAGAGAGAGAGAGGGGGACTGAGCAGGAGAGAGAGAGGGAGTGGGAGTGAGCAGGAGAGAGAGAGAGAGAGTGGGAGTGAGCAGGAGAGAGAGGGAAAGAATGGGAGTGAGCAAGAGAGAGAGGGAGGGGGAAGAGAGAGAGGGAGTAAGCAGGAGAGAGAGGGAGGGGGAGTGAGCAGGAGAGAGGGAAAGAATGGGAGTGAGCAAGAGAGAGAGAGGGGGAAGAGAGAAAGGGAGTGAGCAGGAGAGTGAGGGAGGGGGAATGAGGAAGAGAGAGGGGTAGAGAGGGAGGGGGTGAGCAGGAGAGAGAGAGAGGGGGTGAGAGGGAGGGTGAATGAGGAGAGAGAGGAGATGTGAGCAGAAGACAGAGAGGGGGACTGAGCAAACAGAGAGAGGAGGGGGAGTGAGCAGGAGAGAGGGGAGGGGTGTGAGCAGCAGTGAGAGAGAGGTGGGAAAGGAAGGGGGGAGTGAACAAAATAGAGAGAGGAGAGAGGGAGGAGAGAAAGAGCTGGAAGAGAGAGCAGACAGAGGGGGAGTGAGCATATAATCAACATCACTTAGCAGGGACACTGTGACTCACTCAACCCGGTTAACTGCAGGAAGCACTGTGGCGGGACAGGACACTGTGGCAAGACAGGATGCTTCATAAGAAAGTGGGCGACCTCCATGGAGGGGTGGTGCTTAGGGTGGCTGGGGGCAGAGTTTTGTGTGACGAGGTAGCTCTTCTGGTGACACATCTTTGGGTTGTCGGAGAGGGGGGCGGAGGTTAGTGCAGTCGGGGGGGGGGGGTGGAGAGTTTCATGTAACCAGAGGGCTCCTCCTCTTTTGACACATCTTCGGGTTGCCGGGGGCGGAGCTTCGGTGGACAATGACAGCACTTCGGGAGGCCCTGCAGGTGGGAAGAGCCAGCGCCAGCAGTCCCCCAAACATTTACCACAGGCCTGTGGTGCAGGGGAGAGCAGTGGGCCCTGGAAACATCTCAGGCCCCATAGCAGCTGCACCCTTGGTAGTTACACCACTGTACAAGTGCTACATAGTTAGGGTCTTCAGAGGGGAGGAACAAAACCCAAGACATCAGTTCTGTGAGGCTGTAATGCTAACCACTATGCTTACAAGAGTTCTTTTCTTTTGAAGTCACTGTTTATTGAGACACCTTCCTATTCAGTATGAAAACTATAACTCAGTTAGCTACTGACATAACTAAAACATTTCAGGATTAATAATTTTGAGCCATGAGAAATTAATTTGGCTGCTTATCTGACCCTGTGGTATATACACTATTAACTAAATAGGGACATTGTAAATATGGTACAATATATATATAGTTAATGATTATTTATTGAATTGGTATCATACTTCATGATAATCTTATAGGTAGCTGAGGTAACTGAGGTGATTTTAATGAATATTGTTGCATTGACCCTGGACTATACTCCTCTGACATGCATGAGACTGTATTTGAACAGGGGTATCTCGCGCTGTGAGCGGGAACAATATAGGGCTATACCCCTGTAAACAGCACGAGACTGTAGCTGAATGGGGTGTCTCGTGCGGTGAGCGGGAAAAGAGATGGGGCTCACGAGGACTAAACAGACTATAAAAGGGGAAGATCTAGCGCAGAAGTGTGCTGGGTGAGCTGCTGAGTGGTCCACTTCCCTCTCCCCTCTGCTCTGCACAGAGAGAGCTGTGCTGTAAACATTGCAGCGGCAGAGGGAGAGGAGGTGGCTTACCTCTTGAACGGCTCACTGAAGGATCGAGCTGCTACAGGAGGTCCCGTCTGCCGGAGATCGAGAGAGGGAGGCGCCGCTAGCCGAGGCAGCGGCGCTCGCATTGGCGGAGTCGAGCCGGGGGCAGCGGCTAACTGATGACTGACAGAGAGAGGCGTGACCCCCGAAGAGGCATCACCAGCGGCGGCTGAGTCTAGCTGAGGAGGCGGCTACCCGGAGGCGGATCAAGGAAGGCGCGGCTACCCGAGGAGGAGGCGCTGGCCTCGCTGTGACCCGCCGGTGACAGAATAGAGGGGTCATTATTCAAGACAGCCGGAATCAAAATTAAGGCACCTAACCCTCCATAGAAATAGCGGCAGCTCATTTTCCAGAAAATCCACAGAAGAAGCCGAGAGAACAGGTCAGCGGTTTCTTCTATGTCACTCGTACATCCCTGGGAATCCCCAGCCTCCTAGCTGAGTACGAGAGCGGGGGAGAGCTGAGAAGGGGAATAAAGTACACATACAAGCAGCAGCTGACAATTGCCTCCTAGCTGAGTACGAGAGCGGGGGAGTGCTGAAAACTAAGAGTAGAGTGAGAAATCCAAAGTCCTTCAATCGGTGAGCAAGGGGAGGAGCCTAGCTATATCTGGATTGGCTACTAGCAGGAGCTGTAGCTGAAGACGTCTAAGGTCTGTGAAATCTACATTACACTGCACCCCTATCATTATAGGTTATACCACCAATAGACAGGAGGTTCATCAAAGGATAGACTTTAAGGGGAACTTATTGAATGCCCCATAGGAGGTAGTACTTTATTTCCGCTCTACTTTAGTTTATGAAGGAAAGACTAATCACCAGAATTTGAAGGGAACAACTACATAGAGAACTCATTGACTTTTGCATATTCCCTATTACTTACCAGCGAGGAATACAGATGTATTAGTAGGTGAGGAGGGAAGGTGACCTATAAAAAGGGAAAGAAAGATAACATTAATAAGACTTTATTTATTCCCGTATTGGAACAGCTGTATGTTACAGATTGAGGATAAGTACACTAGATGAGTAACTTTTCAGCTCAGAGAAACCTAAAGTGACAGGACAGAGACACCTAGTGGGGATTTTTTACAACTCCTCAAAAGTTATTCATTCAAGCATTGGATACAATAATATGTAACAGATACTATTGCCCTTCAAGGAAAGGAACTCTTGGATACATTTAGATAGGTAACAACTATTAGTTACTTAGAAGATACTTTGTGGCATCAATACTAAACATCAACTTCACAGGATTTCAACCTAAATAACATAGAATATATATATATATATTCTTTAGCAAAAATCCCGGGTTTTTCAGTAGACTATTCAGGAGATATATATATGCATATATATATAAATGTAATAACTGTCTATACTAACTGCAGTTAGCTACTGGATGGGACTGGAGGAAGAGGGGAATTGTATGGTAATGCATGAGTAAATGAATTTATTATCTTATGGTATATTGTATTCTATCTGTTATTGTCAATAATACATGTCATATTGAAAAGTAAATTGTATAAGTATATTGTAATTCAAAAGTTACTAGTAAATAAGCTTATATAAAGTATGATGTGTACTGTGTATGATATATCCCTTAATGATATACTTATAATATCTCTTTTCAAATATTAACCCTAAAAGTTGATTCTTCCTGTAAGAGAAACAATTCCCAATTGTGTGGGGTTACCCCAAACTGAGCCCTTTTTCTATTATTATCACAACATAGAATAAAAAAGTTTGGGTGGAGGCACTTTAATATTGAATTATTAGTAATCTTACTGTCAGATATAGGGTTACATCTGGAGGCACTGCTGAGACGGACAGCAAACATACTCTACTGGCTGCCATGGAAATCATAAGTGAGAAAGATATATACACCTGGTGTACAGACCACGGTGTGAATGTGAGACGTAGTGTAGGTTTGGTGGGAAATTTTACCAACATAACTGATGAAGAAGTGATTAAAGAAGTAAATAAATTGTGTGGGATAAAATCGCCTGTTATAATAGATAAATGGAAAGGAACTTTAGGTGAAACTTGTGCGGTTTTAATAAATAATCAAAATAATTTAGATGCCTCTTTGATCCCCATTAATATTTTAGTGGAAAGTGTGCCGGGGAGACGGTGGCTTGTCATATGGCCTAGTCAAGTAGTGGTGGGAGAAGAGGAAGCCACAGAAGTTCCTGGGTATGGAGTGGAGGAAAATCAGAGGAGCCATCAGAGTATGGGTGACTTCTCACAAGCCAACCAAACTAATACTGACCCTATAGAGCCTCAAGTAGAGGCCGTAATGGATAAGGTAGTAAGTCACTTTGAAAGGTGGCATTACGAAGGTGGGTATAGGAGATTAAGGGTTTTTTCAGGGATACTTCCTGTGCCCACTGGGGAAGAAAGTTATGAGGTTTGGAGAGAAGCAGCGGTACAGCATTCGGAGGAGTGGAGATGCCCGGAGCATATAAAAAAACAGAGGATTGTTGAAAGTCTCCGAGGTCCAGCGATGGGGATCATACATGCTACACGTAGGAGCAATCCTAACGCCACCTTGAAAGACTATTTCACTGCATTAGATTATTCTTTTGGAACCATAGAGGAAGTAGGAGATATTCTATCTCGACTTCATCGTACTTTCCAAGAACCTACTGAGACACTTACAGACTACATTTACCGCATAGATAAGATTCTGTATAAACTTTTAGACAAAGGAGGGATTGAACAGAGAGAAATTGATGAACGTCGTATGAAGCATGTTTTAATAGGAGCTTTAACTAGTAATCCAGTAGCTCAAAGACTGAGGTGCAGTATGCCTCGAACCCCTTCTCCAACACTGAGTGATTTAATAAAATAAGTAAAATTAGAAGAAGTTCAGATAGAGAACAGGGAAAAAAGTCTGAAAAGAGTAAAAATTGTATCCCCCTCCACTGATGTTTCATCAAACAGCGACAAGTTATATCAGTTGTTAGAAGAACAAAATAAGAAATTGGATCAACTCATAATTTTACAAAGTAACAGATCAGTGGCACAGCCCCTGGGGAGGGGTAGAGGATATGCCCGAAGACCAGACAATAGAGACAACATCACGTGTTACAGATGCGGACAATTAGGACATCGATCTTTTGAGTGTCCTCAAAATGGATATAATAGAAGGAACAATCAAGTCCGTAATGACAGAAATGTCGAGCAACCGGAAAACTCCCGAGGGATGCCGATGAACCCCGCATCGACTCCCGAACTATAATAGTGTGTGCAATGGGGAGTGCCCAGTGGTCTGATCCAATTCCGGAAGGGATGATGGGAAAGGCCCCAAGGGTACAGGCATTGATAAATGGGAAAGCATGCATGGTTTTGTTGGATAGTGGTTCCCAAGTATCGATTATATTTGAAAGCTGGTACCGACAACATTTGTTCAATGTACCTTTACTACCATTTGACGGTCTAGCAATATGGGGATTAAGTGCCCAAAAGTATCCCTATTTAGGATATGTATCTACTCACATCGAGTTCTCTCATTCCCCCTATGGGTATGGAGAACCATTACCATTAATTGCTTTAGTGTGTCCTGATTCTCCAGGAGACCAGGGACATGTATCTGTCATTGTGGGAACAAACTCCAATCTTTTTAAAACATTATCTGATTGGTGTTTGACTCAAGATAAGTTGATTACCACCCCGTAAAACAACGCACTCTACTTGTCACCTGATTTAGTGGGTGTGGGAGAAAAATGCATATCTGTGTGTAATGTAGAGTCATCACCCCAGAAAGACTAACTGGTAATAATAATAATAATAATAATAAGAGACCGGAGCATTCCACTCTAAATTTATGGACTGCTTCCATGGTAGTGATATTAACCATAGTGACAAAGAAAAATTGATGGGCGAATTACATCTTAGAAAACCAGTCTTTTCAGTAGAAGAATGGGATTTGGGTACTGCAGTAGGGGTTGAGCATCGAATTAATTTAACTGATACTAGTCCTTTCAGGGAGAGGTCACGTAGATTGGCCCCCGCCGATTTTGATGATGTAAGGCAGCATTTGAAGAACCTGCTTGAGAGCCATGTCATAGCTAATTCTGAAAGCCAGTATGCATCTCCTATTGTAGTGGCCCGAAAGAAGAATGGTGATATTAGATTGTGCATTGATTATAGGACCTTAAACAACCGTACCGTTCCCGATCAATACACAGTGCCCAAAGTAGAAGAGGCTTTAGATTGTTTACAAGGCAGCCAATGGTTCTCGGTGTTAGATATGAGATGTGGATACTATCAAATCCCCATGAGATCAGAAGATAGAGCCAAGACTGCCTTTATTTGTCCTATAGGATTTTTCGAATTTCTTAAAATGCCCCAGGGAGTGAAAGGTGCCCCGGCCACATTTCAAAGAGCTATGGAACAAACCATCGGGGATATGTGTTACAGAGAAGTACTAGTTTATCTAGACGATATAATAGTCTTTGGAAGAACCATTGCTGAACATAATACCCGATTAATCAAAGTATTGGATAGGCTGCAACAAAAAGGATTAAAGTTATCCATTGACAAATGTAAACTATGTCAAAAGACAGTTAAATATCTAGGCCATGTGGTTAGTAGAGAGGGTGTGGCTACAGACCCAGATAAAGTGGCAGCAGTACACCATTGGCCTCGTCCCAACAAAATAAAAGATTTACGTTCCTTTCTGGGGTTTTGTGGCTACTATCGCCGATTTGTGTCCAATTACTCTAAGGTTGCTCAACCACTGACTGAGCTGACCAAAGGATATCCACCCCTTAACAAAGGTCATCGGAACAAATGTCACCATCCCGGCAAAGAGTACTTCAAACCTCAAGAAGAGTTTGGTGAACGTTGGACAACTGCTTGTGAGGAAGCTTTTCAGAAACTGAAGAACTGTCTGACTCATACCCCAGTGTTAGCTTATGCAAATCCTAAACTGCCATACGAATTGCATATTGACGCGTCATTTGAAGGATTAGGAGGAGTATTGTACCAGTGGCAAGATGACCAATTGCGTCCTGTATCCTATGTTAGTAGAGGACTATCTTCCAGTGAAAGACGCTATGCTGTACACAAACTAGAATTTTTAGCCTTGAAATGGACTGTAGTCGACAAATTTCATGATTATCTTTATGGAGTAAGTTTTATTGTGCAGACTGACAATAACCCTCTCACCTATATAAACTCAACCGCTAAATTAGACGCCACTGGGCATCGATGGTTGGCCGCTTTATCAAATTACCACTTTACTCTGAAGTATAGGCCGGGGAAACATAACACCGACGCTGACGCTCTTTACCGTTTACCAAATCCCTGTATTAATACTAGCAATGATGATTGGATCGAAGTTCCAGCTCCTGCAGTTCAAAGTTTATGTCATCAGATAACTGGATTATTTAATACACCTCAAGAAAGAATAAGTTCTTTGGGAGCATCAGACGCTGTATTACCTTTGATGTACTGTTGGGTCTCAAGATCTGAACTTGGGGGATTGGAAATATTATCAACGGAACAAATACGAAATGCTCAGAGGGAAGACCCATTGTTCAGCCTCTCACTAAGCCCTTTCTGGCAAATTTGAAGCCTACAGTATAACCACCTTTACTTTTCAATAATCTGTTCAGAAGAGGTGTTTGTAGAACGGTGTTTTATTATTCAGTAAAGGGATCACAGATATGATGCGTTGATTTGATGTACAATACGATATGATGATATGTGATAATGAGGTAAAACTGTTAATGAAACAAGAATATGCAATTATGATATGCATGTGAAAGGCAAAATGGATATACACAAGTACATATAACATGGGCTGTGCAAACATGTGATTACATGTGCAAGTATAAACTACAGTGCAGCTAACATTACTCACTGGCTAAACAGGTTGAAATGAGACATTTAATATACAAACTCACCATCGAATGCTATATGAGAGTTGGACCCATGTAAAGCATGACTGTCTGGGACCATGAGGGAAGTAGAAAGGCTGATCCCAGCTTCTTCATCCCAGAATGCATTGCAAGACTGGCTACAAGAGGCTATGAGGGTCAAATTAATTGATGGGACTGACCACCAGATGGGGCAATAATACAACTTTCTGTAGTAAAAGTAATCAGATCTACACAAAGCAAATGCTGAAGGCATGACACTCCCCGTCTGGTATCACTGGTACCATATTTTAAACTCTAAACAGATAACAATAAGAATAGTTCAGTCACTGGTCTGAGGAACAACTTAGTCTCTCCTCGCTTACAGATCTTGACCTCAACCTTACGAACCTTCCCATCCTTGCTTGGGAACGTCTTGGTGACAAGACTTAAAGGCCATTCGTTGCGTTGTGACTGGCAATCTCTGACGAGCACAATGTCACCTGGTTTTAAGTTGGGTTTGGCAACTTGCCACTTGCTCCTTGACTGCAGGGTAGAAAGGTATTGTCTTTTCCATCTGTCCCAAAAGGTGTTTGCAAGGCTTTGAACTTGTCTCCATTGACGTTTGAACAGGTCTTTGGTATTGAATTCTCCAGGAGGAGCATAGGTAATCCCGGTCTTCTGTGTAAGAAGAGTGGCCGGAGTAAGTAGAAGTGGGTCTTCTGGGTCATTAGACACTGAAGTCAATGGTCTTCCGTTGACAATAGCTGAGACTTCAGCCATGAAGGTTGTTAAACTCTCGTGAGTAAGTCTTGCAGTTCCCACTTGCAAGAATATGGAATCAAGGATTCTGCGTATCATGCCAATCATCCTTTCCCAGGCACCTCCCATATGAGAAGAATGAGGCGGGTTGAAGGTCCATGTACAACCTTGCTCACTGAGATATCTCTCTATGCTTTTAGTGTCAATGTTCGAATTAATTTGTAATTCTTTGGCTGCTCCAATGAAGTTGGTACCTCTGTCGGACCGGATGTGTTTTACTGGGCCACGGATAGCAATGAAGCGTCTAAAGGCATTGATGAAGCTTGAAGTGTCCATTGATTCTATAACTTCGATGTGAACAGCTCTGATGCTCATACAAGTGAATACAACCGCCCAGCGCTTGCTGTTCGCATTCGCACCTCTAGTATGTCGTGTGATGACAGTCCATGGACCAAATACATCAAGACCAACATTGGAGAAAGGAGGGTCTGTACTAAGTCTGTCTGTTGGAAGATTAGCCATCTTCTGAGTTTGGGAAGTACCACGAAGTCTACGGCAAATGATGCATTTGAAGATTGTGCTGCTTACACACCTTTTCGCTCCAATAATCCAGAACCCAGCTGATCGTAGAGCTCCTTCGGTAAACAATCGTCCTTGGTGTTTGACTTCGTTGTGATAGTGTTGCACAATTAAAGAAGCTATGTGGTGACTCCCAGGAATGATTAAAGGATTTTTCTCATTTGTCTCCAAGTTTGCTTCTTGAAGACGGCCTCCTACTCTCAATAAATGATTTTCATCAAGAAAAGGGTCTAGCTTTTTTAAGGTGCTGTCTTTGGGAATAGGATTTCCACTGTTAATGCAGTCGATCTCTCCGGAAAAGATTTGGTGCTGCACAACACGGATGATAAGGTTCTTGGATCGTTGTGTTTCTTCTGGTGCGTAAACATTTTGACAGTGATGCCAACCTTTACATCCATTCACACTTACAGATGCGTTGCGTTTAAATGAATGGACTATGTGAGTTAAGCAGGTAATGGCTCTGACAAGTGATTTCCAAGTTGAAAATCTTTGGAATCTGTGAGGCTGAAGTTGACAATCTGAAGTTACGGTATGGATTGTAGTTATTTGTGGACGAATTTCAACATCTGAGTCTGCGTCTACTAGCTTGAATATGCTACTTTCAGGATGGTTCGAATCTGCCTTGTACAGGAATTCAGGTCCTCTGAGCCATGTAGTGTCTTTGAGGATACTGGCTGGGACAGCTCTTGTAGCGTGATCTGCTGGATTGTGAGCAGTAGATACATAGTGCCACTGTTTTGGATTGGTGGATCTTCTGATTCTTAGCACACGATTGCTGACATAAACATGGAACCGTCTGGTCTCGTTGCATATGTAGCCTAATACTACCTTACTGTCTGTGTAGAAATCTGCTTCAGAGAGTCCAATTGGTAACTCAGATGAAATGAGCTCAGCTAATTCTACAGCTAGTACTGCAGCACAAAGTTCAAGTCTGGGCACTGTGTGTTCTGGACGTGGAGCTAACTTTGCTTTGCCCATGACAAATCCAATATGACATTGTCCCTTGATGTCCATGGTCTTTAGATATGCAACTGCAGCAATTGCTTGGGTTGAGGCATCAGAGAATACACATAGTCTCTGGTTTTGTACTGCTGTAGAAGGCACGGGGGCATATGGACGTGTAATGCGGAGGTTGGTTAAGGTAGATAGAGAATCTTTCCACTCTTGCCACAAGTTTCTTTTCTGGGGAGGCAGTGGGGCATCCCAGTCAATTGACTCACAGGTTAGGTCTCTGAGCAAAGCTTTACCTTGGATAGTGACAGGAGCTGCAAATCCTAAGGGGTCGTACAAGCTGTTTAGAGTAGAGAGAACACCTCTGCGAGTGAAGGGTCTTTCTTCGCTGTTTACTTGGAAGGTAAAGGTGTCAGATTTTAAGTCCCACAAGAGTCCAAGGCTACGTTGAGCTGGTGGGGAATCGGTTCCTAAATCCAAGTCTCTTAAATCGCTGGTATGATCTTGGGAAGGGAAGGCTTCCATCACTACTTTGCTGTTGGAAGCTATTTTGTGAAGCCTCAGGTTTGAACAAGCAAGCATTTCCTGAGCTCTTTTGAGGAGGCTGATTGCTGTCTCGGCTGTTGGCATAGATTTTAGGCAGTCATCCACGTAGAAGTCTTTATCTACAAGTTGTCTAACATCAGAACCATACTCTAGCTCACCCTCTTGAGCTGAACGTCTGAGTCCATAGATGGCAACTGCAGGTGAAGGGCTGTTACCAAAGATGTGTACCTTCATGCGATACTCCGTGATGTCTTTTGAGGGGTCATTGTCTCTGAACCAGAAGAATCTTAGGAAATTCCTGTCTTTTTCTCTCACAAGAAAGCAATGAAACATTTGTTGAATGTCAGCTGTGAAGGCAATAGAGTCTTTTCGGAAACGGATGAGTACTCCTAGGAGTTTGTTGTTAAGGTCTGGTCCTGTCAGGAGTACGTCATTTAAAGAAACACCTTCAAACTGGGCACTGGAATCGAACACCACTCTTATCTGACCTGGTTTCTTCGGGTGATATACTCCGAACATTGGCAGGTACCAGCATTCTTCTATGTCTTTAAGAATGGGAGCTATCTCGGCGTGACCATTCTCAAATATTTTAGCCATAAAGGAGAAGAAATGATCTTTCATCTCTGGTTTCCTGTGAAAGTTGTGTTTAAGTGAAGAGAAGCGTTTGAGTACTTGTTCTCTGTCGTTAGGAAGGCGTTGTCTGGGTGTTCTAAAGGGTAGAGGAGCAACCCAGCTGTTGGCATCATCCTTGACTAGTCCTTTCTCCATTATTTCCAAGAATAGTTTGTCCTCTATGGACATTGCCACCTGGTCATCCTTCTTTGTTCTCTGGAAGACTGCGTGTCCCAGATGATCTTGATAGTTGTCACAGATATGGTTGTCACTAGTTGAGTCTATGAAGGTACAGTGTGGTAATTCCTTTATGAGGAAATGGTTATGACATGGCTGGAATAGAGAAGGGCGTCCATTTTCTAAAGTACAGGTAAGCATGCTGTTGACAGAATCTGGTTTATGCACATCTCCAAGACATACTTCTCCTATTATTACCCATCCCAGATCCAGTCTTTGAGCGTAAGGTGCGTTATGTGGACCATTAATCTGACTTCTGGCTTTGTGGACTTGTAGGATATCCCTCCCAATGAGTAGATTTATTTGGGCATGTGGATCCAGTTCTGGTATCAGATGTGCTATGCGTTTCAAATGTGTATGGTGTTTAGCTACATCTGGTGTAGGAATCTCACTCCTATTGTCTGGAATCTCGTCACACTCTGTGATAGTTGGTAAAGAGAGACATGTCTTCCCATCCAAGGACTCAATTTGATAGCCAGTTGCTCTCCTTCCTGTTGTCTCAAAACTCCCTGCGCAGGATCTTAAGGAGTAAGGAGTGCTGGGTCCTTTAACATTAAAGGTCTCAAAGAAGATTGATCTGGCTAGAGACCTGTTACTTTGGTCATCTAGGATTGCATAAAGTTTAACGGCTTTGTCTGGATGGCCTTTGGGGTAAACTTTGACTAAACATATTTTGGAGCAGGATCTACCGCTAATGGCATCTTTGCAGACTTCGGTACATTGTGAAGTTATTTCTGGTGTGACTGCAACAGTGTCTTTTTGTTCTACACTGTGCTCCCCGCCATGCTCTGTATCGGTATAACTGTGTTGCAAAGCCCATGGGGGAGGACCAGGGTGTAGAGCGGTATTGTGGTCTGTGCTGTGGCATTCTGTGCAGTTAGCACTAACCTTGCAGTCCTTGGCGAGGTGTGATGTGGAGGAACAGCACTTGTAGCAGATCCTATTCTCCTTTAAGAAGGCTTTGCGGTTCTCCAGGGACTTTTCTCTGAAGGTTCTGCATTTCAGGAGAGGATGCGGTTTGTGATGCAGAGGACATTGCTTGGCTGGATCTTTGTCTGTGGTCTCTTGGCGATTAAAGCTGGTAGACCTGCGGAAAGAATCTGAATAATGCACATTAGTCTTGTGAACTGCAACTGATGTTTTGCGGGGATTAGGTACCATAGGTGCAGTATTTGTCAAGGTAAAGGCAAAACTAGGATCATTCCTGGTCATAGCTTGCTGGTGTACAAAGTCCACGAAAACTGAGAATGGTGGAAATTGCACTTTGTTCTGCCGCTTATATTTGGAGCCATGGTTGATCCATTGTTCCTGCAGATTATACGGTAGTTTCTGCACTATAGGGTTAACGCCTCTGGCTGTGTCAAGGAAGGCAAGTCCTGGTAAATCTCCCTCACATTTAGCTACTTGAAGTTCTTTTAGTAAGTCACTTAGTTCTCTGAGTCTCTGATAGCCTTTGTTGGGTAACCTGGGGAAATCGTCTATTCTTTTGAACAGAGCACTCTCTATTATCTCTGGTGAGCCATAGCACTCATTAAGTCTATCCCAGATCATCCTAAGTCCATTCTCAGGGTGGTTAATGTTAATCACTCTTATCCTTCTAGCATGTTCTGCAGATTCATTCCCAAGCCATTTAATTAAGAGGTCTATCTCTTCACTATGTGAAAGGTCTATTCCTCTGATAGCATTTTGAAAAGAGGACTGCCAGGCTCTGAAGTTCTCAGGGCGATCATTGAACTTTGAAATACTAATCGTGACTAATTCACGGGGGGTGAGAAATTTAGCAAAGTCTAATGTGTCCTGATTGGCTCTTGGAGATGTCGGTACATTAACACGGTAGGTATATGGTGTGTAGTCATACCTGTTAGTGTTGTCTGGTTCCCGACGGTTGGTATCACACCGCTTCTGTGTGAAGTAGGCTGTGTCTTTCTTGGAGTTTGCAGATTCAGACATCTGAGGTGGGGAAGAGTTGTCCCTCATAGGTTCACAGTGTCTAGGATTCTCTTGCTTGCAAATGTGTGGTCTGTTGTCCACTGGTGGTGGCGCTGTAGAGTGTACTTGATTTGTTTGCATGAGGTCTGAATGCGTACCTTGTAAAGATGGAGGGTTGCTACTCCTTTTTGAGACTTGACGTACGTATTCTGATGTGCGTTGCAGTGAATCCTGAGATCCATTCTCTGTGTCAAGTACATTGGTTCTTCTTATATCAGGGAGTTCTGCAGTCTCCAAGATTTCTGCTTCAGCTATGGCAGCCGCTGCCTCCTTCTCTGCAGCGAGCTTCTCGCCGATTGCTTCTAAGCGTTTGCTCTCGATTTTTAATTGCATCTCCTGCTCGGCAAAGTTAGCCCTTACTTTTGCGGCTTCCGCTTTTGCACGTGCCATGATGGCTGCATTACTGACAGACAAGGATTTGGAGGAACCAGAGACTTGGGACCTTGTTTTGTATGAGGATATCGTTTTCTGTGACATGGTGATCTGGTAGAGATGTTTGATTGTGTAGAGACTGCTGTAATGCTGTCTGCAAGTAACTGTTCAGACTGTGTCGCAGATCTCTGAGGAGTCAGTATCTTTGAACTGTTATGAAGCTGCTTGACTGTGAAGAGACTGTTGTGTTGCCTTATAAGCATGGCTGCACTGACTTGTACAGGTTTCTGTGTAGTCAAATGGCGGTACTCCTATTGCTGAGCTGCCATAGTTGGTAGACTGTATAGAAACTGTGTGGCTGTCATATGCAGATAGCTGTGGCTGGCAGTGTAACGGCTCTGTAAGTCAGTATATGTCCCCACTGCTGACAGGCAATGATTTACTGACGGAGTCAGTGTAAGAGAGTCCATCTGCTTGTAGCATTCGATGTTTTACTGTTCAGCCTCTCACTAAGCCCTTTCTGGCAAATTTGAAGCCTACAGTATAACCACCTTTACTTTTCAATAATCTGTTCAGAAGAGGTGTTTGTAGAACGGTGTTTTATTATTCAGTAAAGGGATCACAGATATGATGCGTTGATTTGATGTACAATACGATATGATGATATGTGATAATGAGGTAAAACTGTTAATGAAACAAGAATATGCAATTATGATATGCATGTGAAAGGCAAAATGGATATACACAAGTACATATAACATGGGCTGTGCAAACATGTGATTACATGTGCAAGTATAAACTACAGTGCAGCTAACATTACTCACTGGCTAAACAGGTTGAGATGAGACATTTAATATACAAACTCACCATCGAATGCTATATGAGAGTTGGACCCATGTAAAGCATGACTGTCTGGGACCATGAGGGAAGTAGAAAGGCTGATCCCAGCTTCTTCATCCCAGAATGCATTGCAAGACTGGCTACAAGAGGCTATGAGGGTCAAATTAATTGATGGGACTGACCACCAGATGGGGCAATAATACAACTTTCTGTAGTAAAAGTAATCAGATCTACACAAAGCAAATGCTGAAGGCATGACACCCATATCTAAAACCAGTAATGGATCATTTGAGTCATGTTCATCCCATATTGGATACAAGGGTTTTACCCCGGAAGACGAATGTGTTACTACAACAGAGAAAGAAATTACTGTTAATAAAGGGGGTTCTTTATAGGAAAACTATGAAGATATCGGGGGAGGTTAAATACCAAATTGTCCTTCCGTATAAGTATGTATCCATGATCCTTAGATCCTTGCATGACCAACATGGACATTTAGGATATGAGAAGACACAACAATTAATTTCAGAGAGAGTATATTGGCCCTTCATGAATCAGGACATTGGGGAATATTGTAAAAATTGCAAAAATTGTATCCTCCGGAAATCTTTACCCACCCATTCGGCCCCCCCTAGTTAATATAGACAGTTCAGGACCCATGGAATTGGTCTGTATTGATTTTCTCTCATTAGAGGGCCCAAATGGTAAAGAAAGCAATATATTAATAGTTACAGACCATTTTACGAGATATGCACAAGCATATGTAACCCCTGATCAAAGAGCATTGACAGTGGCTAAAACATTGTGGGACAAGTTTTTTGTACATTATGGGCTACCTGTTAGAATTCATTCTGACCAGGGACGAGACTTCGAGAGCAAATTAATCAAAGAATTATGCAGTTGTTGTGGCATTAAGAAATCTAGGACCTATCACCCGCAGGGTGACCCACAACCGGAAAGATTCAATAGAACCTTGCTAAATATGCTTGGAACCCTATCCACAAAAGATAAGATGCAATGGAAGCGCCATGTATGCCAGTTAGTCCATGCCTACAACTGTACCATCAATGATGCCACTGGGTACTCCCCTTATGTCCGGGAGGGAGGCACGGTTGCCCATAGATGTTTGCCTGGGGATCACTATGGGAGATAATAACCATTGCACACACACACAATATGTCAAGAAACTTCGAAAAGAGCTGCGGGAAGCTTATTCTATTGCTAAAAAAATGTCCAAATAACAAGGAGAAAAGAATAAGCAGTATTATGATAAGAATGTTAAAGAACATGTGTTATTACCTGGAGACCGAGTTCTGTTGAAAAGATTGGGACACCCAAAACGTCAAAAACTTGCTAATAGATGGAGGGAGAATCCATATCGGATAATAGATAAATTGCCGGATATTCCTGTGTATCGTCTAATGTCTGAAGATGGTGAGGGACCCATACTTACCTATCACCGACAACACTTGTTACCAATTACCCAAGAAATTTCTTTCCAAGATGATATTGGGATTGACGATATTACTAATAAATCAAAGAATGATACATCAATGCCTTCTCTGAGCCCACCTCATCAAATAGAAGAGAATGTGTTGGATGATATATCCAATAGTGGTATGGGCTATTTCTATAATTCTGATATTCCAAATGTTAGCACCACCTTAAGAGAAAGTCAAGCGTACGTCACTGGAGAAGAATCTATTTCTAAAGGAATAGACATAGATGATGGAGAAAATTATGGGGAGGATATAAGTGAAGCTGTTCTGACAAGTCCAATGGCAAATGACTCTTATGATATTCCCTCTAGTAATTGTGATAAAGAATCCTCAGTCATGGAGGAAGATAACATTGAGGGGAGGCCTCAAAGGGTACGCAGGCCACCCAGAATTTTTACGTATGACAAGTTAGGAAGTCCCACGTTGGAGCCTCGCATTATTCACTCTAGTGTAGTAAACAGTTGGCCATACTTTGGTTATGTAGGTGATGCTGTAGATTTTAAGTAATACAGTTACTTCAACCATATGATTGTAAAAAAATTGAAAAATATGTAAATGTGGTGATCTGTATGATGTAAACATTTGTTAATATTACAGATCACCAGGGGGAGAAATGTGACCCTGTGGTATATACACTATTAACTAAATAGGGACATTGTAAATATGGTACAATATATATATAGTTAATGATTTATTTATTGAATTGGTATCATACTTCATGATAATCTTATAGGTAGCTGAGGTAACTGAGGTGATTTTAATGAATATTGTTGCATTGACCCTGGACTATACTCCTCTGACATGCATGAGACTGTATTTGAACAGGGGTATCTCGCGCTGTGAGCGGGAACAATATAGGGCTATACCCCTGTAAACAGCACGAGACTGTAGCTGAATGGGGTGTCTCGTGCGGTGAGCGGGAAAAGAGATGGGGCTCACGAGGACTAAACAGCCTATAAAAGGGGAAGATCTAGCGCAGAAGTGTGCTGGGTGAGCTGCTGAGTGGTCCGCTTCCCTCTCCCATCTGCTCTGCACA
Organism: Pseudophryne corroboree; assembly: GCF_028390025.1. Taxonomy (NCBI): domain Eukaryota; kingdom Metazoa; phylum Chordata; class Amphibia; order Anura; family Myobatrachidae; genus Pseudophryne; species Pseudophryne corroboree. The sequence goes on along the minus strand of NC_086452.1, from coordinate 312,664,605 downwards.
GAGAGAGCTGTGCTGTAAACATTGCAGCGGCAGAGGGAGAGGAGGTGGCTTACCTCTTGAACGGCTCACTGAAGGATCGAGCTGCTGCAGGAGGTCCCATCTGCCGGAGATCGAGAGAGGGAGGCGCCGCTAGCCGAGGCAGCGGCGCTCGCATTGGCGGAGTCGAGCCGGGGGCAGCGGCTAACTGATGACTGACAGAGAGAGGCGTGACCCCCGAAGAGGCATCACCAGCGGCGGCTGAGTCTAGCTGAGGAGGCGGCTACCCGGAGGCGGATCAAGGAAGGCGCGGCTACCCGAGGAGGAGGCGCTGGCCTCGCTGTGACCCGCCGGTGACAGAATAGAGGGGTCATTATTCAAGACAGCCGGAATCAAAATTAAGGCACCTAACCCTCCATAGAAATAGCGGCAGCTCATTTTCCAGAAAATCCACAGAAGAAGCCGAGAGAACAGGTCAGCGGTTTCTTCTATGTCACTCGTACATCCCTGGGAATCCCCAGCCTCCTAGCTGAGTACGAGAGCGGGGGAGAGCTGAGAAGGGGAATAAAGTACACATACAAGCAGCAGCTGACAATTGCCTCCTAGCTGAGTACGAGAGCGGGGGAGTGCTGAAAACTAAGAGTAGAGTGAGAAATCCAAAGTCCTTCAATCGGTGAGCAAGGGGAGGAGCCTAGCTATATCTGGATTGGCTACTAGCAGGAGCTGTAGCTGAAGACGTCTAAGGTCTGTGAAATCTACATTACACTGCACCCCTATCATTATAGGTTATACCACCAATAGAAAGGAGGTTCATCAAAGGATAGACTTTAAGGGGAACTTATTGAATGCCCCATAGGAGGTAGTACTTTATTTCCGCTCTACTTTAGTTTATGAAGGAAAGACTAATCACCAGAATTTGAAGGGAACAACTACATAGAGAACTCATTGACTTTTGCATATTCCCTATTACTTACCAGCGAGGAATACAGATATATTAGTAGGTGAGGAGGGAAGGTGACCTATAAAAAGGGAAAGAAAGATAACATTAATAAGACTTTATTTATTCCCATATTGGAACAGCTGTATGTTACAGATTGAGGATAAGTACACTAGATGAGTAACTTTTCAGCTCAGAGAAACCTAAAGTGACAGGACAGAGACACCTACTGGGGATTTTTTACTAGTGATGAGCGAGGTTCGGTTTTACTCGGTTTTACTCGGTTTTACTCGGTTCTCAAAACGGCATCTTATTGGCTATCCAAAACACGTGACATCCGTGAGCCAATAAGATGCCGTTTTGAGAACCGAGTAAAACCGAGTAAAACCGAGTAAAACCGAATCCGCTCATCACTATTTTTTACAACTCCTCAAAAGTTATTCATTCAAGCATTGGATACAATAATATGTAACAGATACTATTGCCCTTCAAGGAAAGGAACTCTTGGATACATTTAGATAGGTAACAACTATTAGTTACTTAGAAGATACTTTGTGGCATCAATACTAAACATCAACTTCACAGGATTTCAACCTAAATAACATAGAATATATATATATATATATTCTTTAGCAAAAATCCCGGGTTTTTCAGTAGACTATTCAGGAGATATATATATGCATATATATATAAATGTAATAACTGTCTATATTAACTGCAGTTAGCTACTGGATGGGACTGGAGGAAGAGGGGAATTGTATGGTAATGCATGAGTAAATGAATTTATTATCTTATGGTATATTGTATTCTATCTGTTATTGTCAATAATACATGTCATATTGAAAAGTAAATTGTATAAGTATATTGTAATTCAAAAGTTACTAGTAAATAAGCTTATATAAAGTATGATGTGTACTGTGTATGATATATCCCTTAATGATATACTTATAATATCTCTTTTCAAATATTAACCCTAAAAGTTGATTCTTCCTGTAAGAGAAACAATTCCCAATTGTGTGGGGTTACCCCAAACTGAGCCCTTTTTCTATTATTATCACAACATAGAATAAAAAAGTTTGGGTGGAGGCACTTTAATATTGAATTATTAGTAATCTTACTGTCAGATATAGGGTTACACTTAGTATAAATAAATAAGGTATGCCTTTGAAAAACTCACGTGATCCGTGACGAAACTAGTCAGGACTCCTCCCTCTTTTTTGTCACTGGGACATCCACACGGCTGTTACAGCTCCATCAATAGCGCTCCCCCCAATATTGAAGCGGCACGTCTACCTCATTTGAAAGCAGCACACTGGGTGTTTTCCAACGCATTCTGGCAAGCCTGCTACGGGCTCATCCCTCGATCACAACACAATAGTGGGCATAACAGCGGACTTTACCCGAGGACACTTGGGTCAGCCAGCCCACGGGAGAGGTAATCAAATACCTGCCTTGATACTGCACCTTTCATCTGTCATGTTATACAGCAGCTACTCAATGGACACTATATTGCTACCTAACAAGTCGCTCCGGGAGCCTCACCATTCAACTCCAATCGATATTATATATCCATGTGGTGAGATACTCTGTAACATTTTATTTTTATTATTCACGGCACATGCTACAAGTTGCCACCTGATAACGGGCCTAATTCTAAGTTGATCGCAGCAGCAAATTTGTTAGCAGTTGGGCAAAACCATGTGCACTGCAGGGGGGACAGATATAACATGTGCAGAGAGAGTTAGATTTGGGTGGGGTGTATTCAAACTGAAATCTAATTTACAGTGTAAAAATAAAGCAGCCAGTATTTACCCTGCACAGAAACAAAATAACCCACCCAAATCTAATTCTCTCTGCAAATGTTATATCTGCCCCCCCCCCCCCCCCCCCTGCAGTGCACATGGGTGGTCATTCCGAGTTGTTCGCTCGTTGCCATTTTTCACAACGGAGCGATATGGTAGAAAATGCGCATGGTACGCAGCGCGCATGCACTTAGTTATTTAACACAAACCTTAGTAGATTTACACAAGCTTGAGCAACATTTTTTCAATGCTCGAGTGATCGTAGTGTGATTGACAGGAAGTGGGTGTTTCTGGGCGGCAACATGGCGTTTTCAGGGAGTGTGCTAAAAAACGCAATTGTGCCAGGTAAAAACGCAGGAGTGGCTGGCCGAACACAGGGCGTGTTTGTGACAGCAAACCAGGAACTAAACTGACCGAGAAACTGCAAGGAATTATTTAGTAGCAGTTCTGCTAACCTTTCGTTCGCTATTCTGCTAAGCTAAGATACACTCCCAGAGGTCAGCGGCCTAGCGTTTGCAATGCTGCTAAAAGCAGCTAGCGAGCGAACAACTCGGAATGAGGGCCATGGTTTTGCCCAATTGCTAACAAACTTGCTGCTGCGATCAACTCCGAATTACCCCGATTATTGTATCCAGTCTGCTTGCACATTAAGGATAACAACAACCACAGTCTGGTTACTCATCATAGAAATTAAGACTCTGCAGACTGGTTTTTATGTAACGTTTTTCTCAACTTCTGAACTCCAGTGCGGTCATCCAGTGATTAAGTAATCCTTATTCAACCAGTTTTATTATGTTTTTATTGTGTGATGTTAAAATGTCATATTAAATGATTTAATTTTATCAGCTCTGCACTTATTTTTGAAGTTTTGTTTCCCATGAGCGCTGCTGTTCTTTATCCCTTTGTTTCTACATCTGAATAAAGGCATACACATTGTCTTTTATAGCAGCGAACGTAAGATCAACAATTAATATTTATAACCCTGTCATTGGCGCTTTTTAGCAGTCATTTTTCTTACTTTGTTAATACAGGTTGAGTATCCCTTATCCAAAATGCTTGGGACCAGAGGTATTTTGGATATCGGATTTTTCCGTATTTTGGAATAATTGCATACCATAATGAGATATCATGGTGATGGGACCTAAGTCTAAGCACAGAATGCATTTATGTTACATATACACCTTATACACACAGCCTGAAGGTCATTTAATACACTATTTTTAATAACTTTGTGTATTAAACAAAGTTTGTGTACATTGAGCCACAGAAAACAAAGATTTCACTATCTCACTCACTCAAAAAAGTCTGTATTTCGGAATATTCCGTATTTCGGAATATTTGGATATGGGATACTCAACCTGTATAAATAATATAAGGAACTGATGAAGAATTAATTGTCTGCATGAACATGGGCCTTCATTCTGAGTTGATCGCACCAAGCAACCTTTTGCTGCTGGTGCGATCAACTAATCTCCGCCTATGGGGGAGTGTATTTTAGCATAGCAGGGCTACGAACGCTTGTGCAGCCCTGCTATGCTAAAAAAGTTTCCTGCAAAACAAGACCAGCCCTGGACATACTTACCCTGTGCGACGGATCCAGCGATGATGGGCACAACTTTGATGTCAGATATCCGCCCTCCGTTCACCTGGACACGCCTGCATTTTCCTTACCACTCCCTGAAAATGGCTCCAAACGGTGAGTTGCCGCCCCGGAATGCCTTCCTGCAGTCAATCTTCTTGCGGTCGCCTCTGCGACCGTAATGACGCGTGTGTGCATTACGGCCACCACGCATGCGCAGTAGTATCCCGGTCACAGCTGTGCGAACGAAAGCACGCTGTGATTGGGTCGGAATAACCCCCATGGTTTCCACTTTCCTCCCACAAAATTATGAATGACTAAATAGCCTCTCTGTAGAACAAACACAGCTATTGACTTTGTTTTTCAAATTCTGCTAAAGATTTCCACCAGGGCACATAGATCTGTGTTGCAAATTGCAATACCCTAAAATATAAACACTTATAAGTAAGGCTGTCTCCCTCTTGGATTTTCTACATAACATGTAATCTGAGTACTGTAATTATGCATATTTGTAAAGTTCTAAGCTTGTATGTTCCCACGTAAATAGTTGTATGTTTTACACCTTTGTAAGGTGATATGGAACCCTTGTGGCATCGTATAAAATAAAAGGCAATAATAATAATGAAATGTAGGTGCATTTGATGAAGAGTAGAAGGTTACACGAGAAGTGGGGAGGAGTTTGATGGAAAGAATTTATTACTTCCTATTGTAGTATGGTAGGTCACCTAGTTTCTTTCAGCAGTACAGAAGTATGACAGAAGCATTGACGTTTCTATAATGGGCGCAATGTGTGTGGTGCAGAGGGAGCCCACACCGCACACATTGCACCCATATTTAAATACTTACCTTTCTGGAGTCCAGCGTTCAGCGCTGCATTTGCGGAAAAATTGTAGCCAAAATGGCCACAGCACATGCGCAGTAATCAAATTGGTCTCCAGAACATGGAGGACGCCATGTTTCCGGAGACCTGTACATGCACAGTAGACTCCGGCAAAATGCTGGAGACTACTGCGCCAGGCAGAGCCTATGTTGAAACGCCCCTGTACAGAATCAGGGATGTGCGGTGAGGTAAATGACTGGGGAGGCACTGGCTAGTACCAGAGCATTATATAAAGATGCAGCAACATATACTGCTGGAAATTTGATGAGCTTCAATCAGAGATGTGTGGAATAAATAGGTAAGGGAGCACTGCCTCACATGCCATAGACTTTTTGCTCCAGAGTTTTTACTATAAAAATGATTAGAATAATACAAAGATGATATTTCTAATATATTCTTTGTATTTTTCATATACTTATAGTCAAAACTCTGGCATATACGTTAGGCCTCGCCTGCCTCACCTCACCGCATGTCACTGGACAGAAGCAGTTATGGATTATCAATGGGTGGCTGGGACAATGGCTCAGGGGTGACACATAGTTATATCACTACCATTGAACTCATATGTGGGGATGAGCAGGACACAGGCTGCAACAAATGATTCACAACTGGCATACTGTGACCAGGGGGCATAGGGCACTGTGGCATAATGTGACCCAGGGGTTCTGTGAGCGGGTGTAGTATGTTATGCCGGCAGCCAGGCTCCCGGCGGCCAGCATACCGGCGCTGGAATCCCGACCGCCGGCATACCGACAGCTGGGTGAGCGCAAATGACCCCCAAGAGGGAGAAAAGCTATTGGTATGCCAGCGGTCGGGATTGCGGCGCTGGTATGCTGGTCGTCGGGATGCCGGCCGCCGGCAAATTGAAGACCACCCCTGTGAGCTGGGGTCACTACAGTGTGTTTAACACATTTTTGTTGCTGGGAGTATTTACACATTATAACTTTTAATAACATTGTTAGAATATAATTTTGACAATTTTATGGGTAGGAGCCCCACAAACCTCTGGCACTGAATAGACAGAAGGTTGCATAGGCCTGAAGGAAATTTGAGCCCAAGATATGGTTTATATTTTATCATGGAAAAGAGTTGGAAATGTAAGAGGTGTGATTGAGTACTAATATCTTTGGTTGGCTTTTGCTTATATTATTTATCTCCAAATGAGTATAGTATCAGATTACTATATTTTACCTCAGAGAAAGTTTACTTACTGCAAATTAATGTAATTTATCCTTCCTTTCTCCCATTTTCTCTTTTTCATTTCTCCTCTCCCTCTCAGCTTAACCCTAAGTATCCCAACATGTCCCATATTACAAACAGACATGGGATATAGACACACACACGGACACAGATAGAAACCTGCACATAGAAATAGACTTGGTATAGCACCCAGTATGCACGTGTATGGCTGTGGGCTGGATGCATCAATACGGTTAAACCTCGAAAATGCCATTTTTGGAAGTCTGACCGCATTAATCATATGCACCAAGTTCCAGTACCAAAACCTTCCGGAGCATGGACCTGATAGGCAACGCCATCTTATATTGCAGAGGACAACTTGTGAGAACTGTCATTTGCGATTTTATTCACAGTTGTAAAAGCATATTGCATTACTAAATGCCACTATGATTATGATCAGTGGCTGAATGTATGGCATGGAAAATGTGATGCTTGATGCATCCCATCCATTATCAGTAAAGTACCTGCTTGTAAGTACCCACTACAGTATGTACCTGTTTATGGATTGGAGACAAACTGATGGAAGAATTGGTCACCAAGTGGTGAGTGTAAAAAAGAAAAAAGACAGTATATTGGGCCTGACTCAGAGGTGTACATGCCCAGTGCTGCTCTGTCAGTCAGGCTGTGGGGCTTAGGGAGCACTGCATGATACGATATAGGACATGTTCTGCACAGGCGCAGTCCACCCACCATCAGAGTTTTATGCAAACCATTGTGTTTGTGGACTACTCTGAATCAGGCCCACTGAAAGGATGACCATTGGTGGTTAACATTGACAACGTGAAGCCATCAACAGTGAATCATCGATGGCTATTCCTGTTGCAGGGCTTATCAAGTTCATGAGAAGGGCTTAGAGATGCAAGGGTGGGGTTAAACTCTGTGCCCACTGTGTCAGGAAAAAACAAAACTGTTGACAGCTAGTCATCGATGGCAAAGAACCATCAAATCTCAGACATTGATGGCAAAACCATCAACTATTGGTTGCAAACCATTGATAGTCGATAACCATCGATGATCGATGGCCATCCATAGTATACTGTAGCGATGATGAAAATGTTAGCTCAAATATAAATGGTTATATGATTAGCACATTTTAACATTTCTAAATTTAGGGGGGAGCAGCAATGACTGACTCCTACTACCTTGCAGCTGCACACTACATGGTATTTGGTCTCTAGGTCAACCACACTTAGGTCGACACTGTGTAGGTCGACCACTATTGGTCAACAGTAAGTAGGTCGACATGGTTTCTAGGTCGACAGGGACTCTAGGTCGACATGTTCTAGGTCGACTTGACAAGAGGTCGACATTAGTTTTTTAAAAAAAAAAATTGTTTTTTTGAACTTTTTCATTCTTTACGATCCATGTGGACTACAATTGGGAACGGTAACCTGTGCCGAGCGCAGAGGCAGCGGAGCGAGGCACCTTGCCTGAAGCATGGCGAGTGAAGTGAGCCATGCTAGGGGACACTGTGCTCTAATTGTGGATCCCAGTCACTGTACAGAGAAAACGACACCAAAAAAAGTGCAAAAACTCATGTCGAACTTTTGTCATGTCGACTTAGTACATGTCGACCTAGAGTCCCTGTCGACCTAGAAACCATGTCAGCCTACTTACTGTCAACCAACAGTGGTTGACCTAGACACTGTTGACCTAAGTGTGGTCGACCTTGCATACCACACCCCACTACATACAGTAGAACTGCTTTGCTGCAGTGGTCTAAGATAAGAATAACAGCTATTTTACATTTACAGTAGTTACATTTGAAAGCCATATTACAGAGGAGCAAATATAGGGGCCAATTCAGTAAGGTTAGCAAATTCTGCTAATCAGCAGAATTTGCTAACCATTAGCACGCATGCTGGGGGCCACCCAGCGCTGGGCAAGGCCGCCCAGCATGCTGACCGGCGCCTCCCCCCCTGCTTCAAGCAGAAATTGCGAAAAGCACGCAATTTCTGCTTGTTAGCAGAAATTAAGGATGACTCCTGCCGGCGCAGCTTAGCTGCGGCCGCAGGAGTCCCGGTGCCATTTTTGCTGTCGGATTTTTGACCCTTTCACACCCCTTCCCACAGATAAACATGCACGGATCTCATTGATCCGTGCATGCCTATCAGAATAGGGGGGGGGGGGGGAAGCAGGTCTATTTGAAAACTGCTTTTCTTTACGATTTGTATTTTTTCACGGCAGTGTTTGGCTTTTGCCGGCAGTGATTGAGAATACGAATTCTTAGTAAATTACTGAGTTGCGTGTTTGACCGATGGTGTATTCATTCATATTTTTTTTCTCTGCCTTCAAAAAAAATACGAATGCCTCATCACTGCCGAGATTTGAGTTTAGTATATTCCCGAGATGACACTTTGAACAAAAAACACAAAATCGGCCAAAATCGGGAGCTTAGTAAATATACCCCTAGGTGTCCTGTTAGTTGCTTTTCATTTTACCCTTGTATGCCTTACTGCCATGTTTTGCTAATCGCACAGTGTAACCTATGTAGTGCACCCAACATGGCTGCCTCGCCTGGTACTCTCTTGTGTAGAATAAACAATGCATGGTTCTGAACTCTCCTAATATTTTTGTCTCCCCAAATATGTGTAATTTATTCACCTTTTGAGAGGATTTATTGATAAAAATAAAGACAACTTCAAGCAAAATATATTTAAAAAATATTAGCCTATCTTCTTCTTCTTCTTCTTCTGATTATTATTATTATTATTATTATTATTATTAATAATAATAATTTGTAATTATTATTATTATTATTATTATTTACTCTGCATTATAAAATAGAGAATTTTGGACTAAGATTGGTCCAGTAATCTTACAAACTTGTCCTATAAGAGGAACAAGATGGTGGAAGCCTCATGACTCAGGAGAGGAAAAACCTCCTTGTGGAGTAAACCTCTGGGGACCCATGGCTGAAGGACTGCCCATCCCTCTAGGCATTAAGAGACTATGCAGAGTTTGCCCAGACCACCCGCCCAGCCACTAACCTTGCATAACCCAGTTATCCCTTCTGTCGCCTCAAATTTGCTATTTTGACCTTTTACCCGGCTAGTCGGTGGTGAGAGACTGAAAAAAGAGAGCAAGAGATGGATGGGGGAGGGGGACAGTCATCACCACCATAGCACTCATTTCTGATGCTAACAGGGAATTACAACTGTACAAATGTAGCCACTCTTGTCATGACTACATCATACCGCAATTGCGCCTTGTTAGGCTTGACCACGCCGCGTACATCTGGATGTATAAGCCGTTTGTGCACCCATTTTGCATGAAAGGGAGCGGCAAATGCCAAAGCTAGGTGCTGGCGCGCATAGCTGTATCAAGGGTGCACGTTTACCTCAGATGTAGCCATGATCATCAAGGCAACATCTGTATGTAGTATTGGATAAAAATAAAAGTAATGACTAAAGCACAATATAATTCTCTTAAACCTCTGCACATTAATAAAAATGGACAGCGGTGCAAGAGTGCGGGTACGGGTGGGTACGGCGTACCCTTAAGAATTTAGCCGTGGGTACGCCGTACCCACATCGATGGGCCACCGCTCCTCGTCCCTCCCTCACTCTGCTGCTCCCCGCCGCTCACCACCGCACCGCCGCTCCCCGTCGCTCACCTCCACTGATGTGAGGGGAGGAGAGCACAGCCTGCGCCTCTCCTGCCAGAGCCGGATTAAGACCATGGGGGGCCCGGGGTACTTTAGACAGTGGGGCCCCTATTGAAGAGAGGGATGGGGGGCACACCTATTAATGGGGCCTAATGCCCACCATGCGCCCTTGGGCCGGGAGGGACCGACTACAAATGGCCACGGGCCGAGAGGGCCCGACTACATACCCACAGGCCGGGAGGGCCTGACTGTACCTACGGGCCTAGTGCCCGATCCCTGAAGGTCTAGGGAGGAAAGGATGGGGGGGTGAGATCAGCCTCACCTGGTCCGGGTCATCTTCCATCAGGAGCACGGCGTCTTCCGGCCTCTTCAGCGGCCACCGGAGCTCTTCTCCCTCCGTCCGGCTCTTCACTGCTCTTCAGCGCAGCCTCCCTCTTCGGCTACCGCCCGGTGTCTTCTGCGCTCTTCCGCGCGGTCGTCTTCTTCGGCTCCCGCCCGGCGTCTGACTTCAGATGCCGGGGGCGGGGCCTATGACGCGGCGAGCACCGATTGGCTTGCCGCGCCATCTTCTGATTGGCCGGCGCTTGCGGACGGCGCCGGGTTTGAACTCCCGCCGCCAGCGCTTCAGATTGGCTGCCAAAACGGCGCCAAGTTTGAAGCGCCGCTGTCCGTCGCCACTTCCAGTCTGGTGCAGGGAAACACCTGGTCCCTGCACCGGACACCCGCCGCTTACTGACAGGTCACCGCTGTACTCTGCAGGGGACGCAGATCCCCTGCACCCTACCGCTCTGATGTGCCCTGGAACACAGGGCACATCTCTACAGCACCACAGATTGGATCGGAAGAGAGATCCGATCTGTGGTGTGGCAGGGGGCCCTTTTGGAAAGGGGGGCCCGGGGGTACGTATCCCCGGGACCCCCCCCCTTAATCCGGCTCTGTCTCCTGCCCCTCATTGTCTTTGTTTAATTCAGTGCCGCCCATGAGCCAATCAGAGCTCGCGGACCGGCAGCCAAGGCTGCCGGACCGCGAGCTTTGATTGGCTCACGGATCGGCGCTGAATTGAACTGAGCCACCCGCACCCGCCGGACACTGAGGGGAAGGAGAGGCGCAGGCTGCGCTCTCCTCCCCTCACACACACAGGAAAGCAGCGCCAGCAGCAGCGGTGAGCAGCCGGGGAGGGGAGCTTCATGTACACCTGGCACTGGGGGCATGTATACCTGGCACTGGGGGCATATCTGGCACTGGAGGGACATCTGGCAATGGGGGCATATCTGGCAATGGGGAGACATGTGTATCTGGCACTGGGGGGCATGTATACCTGGCACTGGGGGATATCTGGCACTGGGGGCATATCTGGCACTGGGGGCATATCTGGCAATGGGGGGACATGTGTATCTGGCACTGGGGGATATCTGGCACTGGAGGCATATCTGGCAATGGGGGACATGTGTATCTGTCACTGGGGGCATATCTGGCACTGTGGGGACATGTGTATCTGGCACTGGGGAGCATATCTGGCACTTCGGGGACATGTGTATTTGGCACTGTGGCCATATCTGGCACTGCGGGGACATGTGTATCTGACACTGGGGGCATATCTGACACTGAGGGCATATCTGGCACTGAGGGCATATCTGGCACTGGGGGACATGTGTATCTGGCACTGGGGGCATATCTGGCACTGTGGGTTCATTTCTGTATCTGGCACTGGGGGGCAATGTATATCGGACACAGTGGGGGCATTTGTGTATCTGGCACTGTGGGGCAATGTGTATCTGGCATTGTGGGGGCATTTGTGTATCTGGCACTGTGGGGCAATGTGTATCTGGCACTGTGAGGCAATGTATATCTGGCACTCTGGGGGCATTTGTGTATCTGGCACAGTGAGGTAATGTGTATCTGGCACTGTGGGGCAATGTATATCTGGCACTGTGGGGCAATATATATATCTGGCACTGTGTGGCAACGTGTATCTGGCACTATTGGGGTCATATGTGTATCTGCCCCTCCCCCCATATGTGTATCACGCCCCCATTTTCATTGGCCACGCCCCATGTGCCATTTGGCCACACCCATTTTTGGCGTGCGCACACAGTACCCGTAAGACATTTTTTCTACTTGCACCACTGAAAATGGAACAGCCTGCATTACTGGCACACTGGGATTTAGGCAGAGAGAGAGAGAGTAAACGATTTAATTTGCAACATTATAGGCTCACCAAACAACTCCAAGAAGATGTCAAAGGTGCAGCCGCACATAATGGGTGAGATTCAAATGATATATCACGCCCAATTTTCTTTCTAAAATGGTCTCCGTTATCGCGCATATTGCGCCTATAGTAATCAGGTTTAGCTGTGAAAAGGTTGGGTGCCTTGCTACTCCGGGGGTAGCAAGCTGAAATAATGATACAACATCCCTGAGGGCAGAAACAGAACGGGTGTGTAAAGGGGTGAAAAGAATTGAATCCCACCCAAAGGATTTAATTAGGGACATTATAGGCCCATCTAGACAGCGCTCTTCAAATATCTCCAATGACCTATTTGCAGCTGCTTATGGTTGTTAAGTAACGGCACTGTCCCAGTAGGTGTGAGATTTTGTTTTTATCCAATACTATGCTATCCTCAAGGTCATAAGTCATATATTAACATAGTCATGCTAAAAGTCTGCTGACGCTTCGAACGAAGCTGCCCTTACCTTTGTCCAGTCACTAACCTTCTGCCAGTGTGCAGAGGCGTAACTAGGGTAGGGCGAGCACTGAGCACCATGGCGGGCACAGCTGAGGGGGGCACCCGCGCCACCATCCAGGGCATCGCTCCTGCCCATGCACCCACAGCCGCCACCGTCTGACCGCCCGCCCGTAGCCGCTTCCGCCCGCCCACAGTTGCAGAGAGGCATAGAATAGGGGGAGAGGGGGGGTAAACTATACACAAAGAGAGGCATAGAATAGGGGAGAGAGGGGGGTATACTATACACAAAGAGAGGCATAGAATAGGGGGGTATACACAAAGAGAGGCATAGAATAGGGGGGTATACACAAAGCAGAGGTGAGTCGCCCCCGCTACTATAGATCTGCACCGTCCATCAGCTTCGTTGTTGGTGACTGGCCGCACAGCCCAGCCCACCCGTCGTCATGGTCCGTCTGACTTCCTCGTGGTGTGAGGTCAGCATGTCACACCGCGTGCTCTCCCTCCCTTCCTTCCCTCCCACCCTGCGCTACCGCTGTTCTCTTGGCTCCTGCCTGCAGGCCCAGCGGCAGAGGGGGCAGCCTCAAAGGGGACAAGTCTATAGTGCCCCGAGGGACAGAGGGGCCCCATGGATTAGGAAATTTAAAAAACGGGTATGCACCAACCTTCACTACCCCGCCGCTCCTCCTCCCTTACAATGTCACTTGGTCCGGCGTCGGTCCCTCCCTGTTGTGATGCTGTGCTGCGCCGGTGCTTCTCCCTGTCTTCAACCGCAGCTGCCACCATGGAGAAGCACTTAGCCAGCCAAGCAGTAATGCCATTGGCTAGCCTCCCTAGTGCTCCTCTTTAAGTTCAGTATTAATCATACTATGCAAGTGTAATCAATCATCTGATGACAAATTTTATGTGTATTAAGGAACTTTATTTCTCATACATCCTAGAGGATGCTGGGGTCCACTTCAGTACCATGGGGTATAGACGGTTCCGCAGGAGCCATGGGCACTTAAGACTTTTCGAAGGGTGTGAACTGGCTCCTCCCTCTATGCCCCTCCTCCAGACCTCAGTTTAGAAAATGTGCCCAGGCAGACTGGATGCACTCCAGGGGAGCTCTACTGAGTTTCACTGAAAAGACTTATGTTAGGTTTTTTATTTTCAGGAAGAACTGCTGGCAACAGTCTCCCTGCTTCGTGGGACTTAGGGGGCAGAAGTAGGAACCAACTTGCTAAATAGTTTCATGACTCTGCTTCTTGCTGACAGGACACCATTAGCTCCTGAAGGGAATTGAACGCTAGCTGCGGCTATGTGCTCACTCCCACAGCCCGCCGTCACCCCCCTTACAGAGCCAGAAGTCAGAAGACAGGTGAGTGTAAGAAGAAATCTTCAGACATCGTGATGGCTAAAAGGTACTGCGCAGCGGGCGGGAATGCTGCGCGCTATTCTACCCACACATACACAGGCACTGCAGGGTGCAGGGCGCGGGGCAGCATAAAGGGACATAAGATGCTGAGGCACAGTCCTACCCCCACCAGTATAAAAAATGACCTCATAAATGCTGAGGAGAAACGTGCCATTACGGGGGCGGGGCTTCCTCCTCAGTCAGCCAGCACACTGTTCAGCGACATTTTCTCTCCTTCCAGGCTGCAGAGAAGAACGCTGGTCCTCCTCCACTGCTGAACCAAGTATCAGGGTGCAAAACAGGGGGGGGGGCACAGTGAAATTTGGTGCTATATATTGTTTGATTACCATTATAAAAGCACTGCATGTCAGTGGGGATTTTGTGTTTCACAGACAATTTATTACTGGCACTGGGTTGTGAACTGGCAAATCCTATCTGTGTCCTTCTGACAGATTTTACTGTGGGTCTGTCCCCTATAAGTCCCGGAGTGTCTGTGGTGTGGTTGTGCACATGTGTGACATGTCTGAGGCAGGGAGCTCTTCCCCTGAGGGAGCCATTTTAGGGACACAGAGTTGTAATGTGGTGGCACTGCCGGCACACCACGAGCCTCAATGGGTGAAAGAATTACGTGATAGTGTGAATCATATCAGTAAGAGATTAGATAAGTCTGAGTCTCATGCAGAGAGCTGGAGAAAATCAGTGGAAGATGTGATTTTTCATAATTCTGCCTTTTCATCTGCAGGCGACCCCTCTGGGTCACATAAGAGGCCATTTGCACAAATAGTACAAACTGATACCAACACAGACTCTGATTCCTGTTTCAACAATAGTGATTCCAGGGGGATAGATCCTAAACTGCCAAAAAGCATTCAATATATGATTGTTGCTATAAAGGAAGTTTTGGAAGTTACGGAAGCCCCTCCTGTACCTCAGGAGAAGGCTTATTTTTATAAAGAAATAAAAATGAATGTAACTTTCCCTCCTTCTCATAAGCTTAATACTCTCTTTGAGGGAGTTTGGGTAAACCCTGAAAAGAAATTTCAGATTCCCAAAAGGATTCAGGTTGCTTATCCTTTCCTGGCAGAGGACAGGAAAAGATGGGAGTCACCCCCCGTATTAGACAGTCCCTGTCAAGGTTAACTAAAAAGGTGATTCTCCCTGCACCTGGGTGGCTTCACTAAAGGAGCCGGCAGACCGCAAGTTGGAGACTACATTAAAATCTATTTATGTGGCCAAAGGTACGTTGCTCAGGCCCACCATTGCTTGCACATGGGTGAGTAGGGCTATCGAAAAATGGTCAGATAACTTGTCATCGGAAATTGACTCGATAGATAGAGACGAGATACTCCTAACATTAGGTCATATCAAAGACGCTGCTGCATACATGCTAGAAGCCATGAAAGATATTGGTCTCTTGGGTTCAAAAGCCGCTACCATGGCAGTATCAGCTCGGAGGACGTTGTGGATTCACCAGTGGAATGCTGATGCAGATTCCAAAAGAAATGTGGAGGCTCTCCCGTATAAAGGTGAGGCCTTGTTTGGAGATGGGCTGGATGCGTTAGTCTCTGCGGCTACCGCAGGTAAGTCGACATTCTTGCCTTATGCTCCTGCACCGGCGAAAAAGACACATCACTCTCACATGCAGTCCTTTCGGCCCAACAAATACAAAAAGGCCAAGGGTTCCCCCTTCTTTGCAGGTAGAGGGAGGGGAAGAGGAAAGAAATCCGCAGCGTCTCCAGGATCGCAGGAGAAGAAATCAACCCCTGCTTCTGCCAAATCTGCAGCATGACGCTGGGGCTCCCTTGCGGGAGTCCGCTCAGATGGGAGCACGTCTGAAACTTTTCAGTCATATCTGGCTGCAGTCTGGCCTGGACCCATGGGTCTTACAAATAGTGTCCCATGGATACAAACTGGAGTTTCAAGACGTCCCCCCATGCTGATTTTTCCAATCGACCTTGCCAGCTTCTCTTCCAGACAGAGAAGTCGTAACAGCTGCAATTCAAAAATTATGTCAGGATCAAGTCATTGTCCTGGAACCCTTGTCACAGCAAGGAGAAGGTTTTTATTCAAGCCTTTTCGTAGTTCCGAAGCCAGACGGCTCGGTTAAACCTGAAAAATCTGAATCTCTACCTCAAAAGGTTCAAGTTCAAGATGGAATCTCTGAGGGCAATGATTTCCAGTCTGGAGGAAGGGGAATTCATGGTGTCAGTAGACATAAAAGATGCTTACTTGCATGTTCCCATTTATCCTCCTCACCAAGCTTATCTGAGATTTGCAGTAAAGGGATTGCCATTACCAGTTCCAGACGCTGTTCGGGCTTTCCACGGCACCGAGGGTATTCACCAAGGTGATGGCAGAGATGATGGTCCTCCTTCGACAACAAGGAGTCAATATAATTCCTTACCTGGATGATCTCCTGATTAAAGTGAGATCCAGGGAACGGTTGGTGCAGAACATTGCACTCTCCCTGTCAGTACTCCAACAACACGGTTGGATCATGAATTTTCTGAAGTCACAATTGGAACCGACGACAAGATTGTCTTTTTGGGGATGATACTGGACACAGAAGTACAGAGAGTATTTCTGCCAGTAGAAAAGGCTCTGGAAATCCAGAGAAAGGTCAAACAGATGTCGAAACCAACAAGAGTGTCAATACATCAATGTATTCGGTTGTTGGGGAAAATGGTGGTGGCCTACGAGGTCATACAGTTTGGCCGATTCCATGCCAGAATATTCCAGTAGGACCTTTTGGACAAGTGGTCCGGATCCCACCTACACATGCACCGGGAGATAATCCTGTCCTCCAAAGCCAGGATTTCGCTCCTGTGGTGGCTACACAGTTCTCACCTACTAGAGGGATGCAGGTTCTGGATTCAGGACTGGGTCCTAGGAACCACGGATGCAAGTCTCCGAGGCTGGGGAGCAGTCACACAGGGGGAAAGCTTCCAAGGAAAATGGTCAAGTCAGGAAACCTGCCTTCACATAAACGTTCTGGAATTTAGAGCCATTTACAACGGCCTTCTACAAGCAGTACGTCTTCTTCAAGATCAACCCGTGCAGATCCAGTCGGACAATGTAACAGCAGTTGCGTGCATAAACCGTCAAGGCGGAACGAAAAGCAGAGCTGCAATAGCAGAGGTGACAAAGATCCTCCTCTGGGCAGAAAGGCATGCAAGAGCTCTGTCAGCAATTTTCATTCCGGGAGTGG
The DNA here is from genome assembly GCF_028390025.1 of Pseudophryne corroboree. Lineage (NCBI taxonomy): Eukaryota > Metazoa > Chordata > Amphibia > Anura > Myobatrachidae > Pseudophryne > Pseudophryne corroboree. The sequence goes on along the minus strand of NC_086452.1, from coordinate 312,647,297 downwards.
ACAACTGGGAAGCAGACTTCCTCAGCAGACACGATCTCCATCCAGGAGAATGGGGCCTCCATCAAGAAGTCTTCACAGAGGTGACAAGTCTTTGGGGAGTTCCTCAAGTAGACATGATGGCATCTCGTCTCAACAAGAAGCTTCAGAGATATTGTTCCAGGTCGAGAGACCCTCAAGCAATAGAAGTGAATGCACTGGTGACCCAGTGGGTGTTTCGGTCGGTATATGTCTTCCCTCCACTTCCACTGATACCAAAAGTTCTCAAAATCATAAGAAAAACAAGGGTTCGAGCAATCCTTATTGCCCCAGACTGGCCAAGGAGGGCTTGGTATGCAGATCTTCACGAGTTGCTTATAGAAGATCCTCGGCCTCTTCCTCCTCGCAAGGACCTGCTGCAGCAGGGGCCGTGTGTGTATCAAGACTTACCGCGGCTATGTTTGACAGCATGGCTGTTGAGCACCGGATCCTAGCCCGAAAGGGTATTCCCAAAGAAGTCATCCCCACTCTTATTCAGGCCAGGAAAGGAGTAACGTCTAAACATTACAACCGTATTTGAAGGAAATATGTGTTTTGGTATGAATCTAAGAAGGCTCCTACGGAGGAGTTTCAGTTGGGACGTTTTCTCTATTTTCTGCAGGCTGGTGTGGATGTGGGCCTAAGATTGGGTTCAATCAAGGTCCAGATTTCGGCCTTGTCAGTTTTCTTTCAAAAACAATTGGCCGCCCTTCCAGAAGTTCAGACATTCGTGAAAAGGGTGCTGCACATCCAGCCTCCATTTGTGCCTCCAGTGGCATCATGGGACCTTAACGTGGTGTTGCAGTTCCTTCAGTCAGATTGGTTTGAACCTCTACAGGAGATAGAATTGAAGTTTCTCACTTGGAAAGTGGTGATGCTTTTGGCCTTGGCATCCGCAAGGCGGGTGTCTGAGTTGGGGGCCTTGTCTCACAAGAGCACTTACCTGATCTTCCATGAAGATAGGGCAGAGTTGAGAACTTGCCAACAATTTCTTCCAAAGGTGGTTTCGTCTTTCCATATGAACCAACCTATTGTGGTGCCAGTGGCTACTGACACTTTCACTGAGTCAAATTCTCTTGATGTGGTCAGAGCTTTGAACATTTATGTCGCAAGAACAGCTCGGATAAGAAAAACAGAGGCTCTGTTTGTCCTGTATGCTCCCAACAAGATTGGGTGTCCTGCTTCTAAGCAGACTATTGTGCGCTGGATCAGAGGGACGATTCAGCATGCTTATTCCACGGCAGGATTGCCGATACCGAAGTCGGTAAATGCCCATTCTACTAGAAAGGTGGGCTCATCCTGGGCGGCTGCCCGGGGGGTCTCGGCATTACAACTTTGCCGAGCAGCTACTTGGTCAGGGTCAAACACAATTGCAAAGTTCTACAAGTTTGACACCTTGGCCGATGAGAACCTCAAGTTTGGTCAATCGGTACTGTAGGGTCATCCGCACTCTCCCGCCCGTACTGGAGCTTTGGTATAACCCCATGGTACTGAAGTGGACCCCAGCATCCACTAGGACGTATGAGATAATAGGATTTTAATACCTACCGGTAAATCCTTTTCTCCTAGTCCGTAGAGGATGCTGGGCACCCGACCCAGTGCGTACTTTACCTGCAGTAGTTATTTTGTTTAGTTACACAAGTGTTGTGTTACAATTATTTTCAGCATGTTGCTGCAAATGGTTCATGCCTGTTGGTGTGTGTTATGTTGAATGCCATGTTGTGCGGCATGGTTGAGGTGTGAGCTGGTATGAATCTCACCGTTAAATTAAAAGTAAATCCTTTCCTCGAAATGTCCGTCTCCCTGGGCACAGTTCCTATATTGAGGTCTGGAGGAGGGGCATAGAGGGAGGAGCCAGTTCACACCCTTGAAAAGTCTTAAAGTGCCCATGGCTCCTGCGGAACCGTCTATACCCCATGGTACTGAAGTGGACCCCAGCATCCTCTACGGACTAGGAGAAAAGGATTTACCGGTAGGTATTAAAATCCTATTTTTGTGATCAATTCTTTTTCCAATAGACAATGTGTATCATCTGTTGTTAAACGGCACAGGTTCCAGCGTGCCACAGCATTTTAAATGTACTGTTCTTTTGCTTTTTTGTTTAGTTTATGGTGGTAGCCATGGTGAAGCAGGGACTGGAGCGGACGTCATCAGTGGGCGCCCGCTATCCGGAGCCGCACGCCGAGTGGAGCACATGAGGTGGGGATTCTATTTAAAGATATGTTTTTTGTATGCATGAGTTACCTGATGACGGAGTGCTAATAAATTCTCTGAAAGTTGTAGTAATACTCTGCATCTGCTGTATTTATGTCCGAGTGCCGCCACAATTGTGGGTGTATATAATGTGAATTTCGGCTCATTCTGTGTGCTTTAATGTGAATTTCGGCTCATTCTGTGTGCTATAATGTGAGTTTCGGCTCATTCTGTGTGCTATAATGTGAATTTCGGCTCATTCTGTGTGCTATAATGTAAGTTTCGGCTCATTCTGTGTGCTATAATGTGAGTTTTGGCTCATACTGTGTGCTAAAATGTGAAAGGGGTAGTATAAGGTTAGTATAAGGTCTAGTACTAGTATAACCAGTACTTGATAGTATAAGGGGTCCTACTACACTAAAGGACACCCCCCCTTTTCCACGCGCCTTCGGCGCGCGCATAATCACACCCTTCACTTTTCCATACCCCCACTTCAAAACTTCCACTTTGACCACTGCACCTACATCTATACATACACGCCCTGACATCTTTATATACAGTGACACCTATTTGTGTAGGAGATGATGATGGGAAGGTGCATGTGGAGTTAAAAAGAATGTTCCCAGTATGATATGAAACAGCTGGCGTGTCATGTTGGCACATCCTATTTTCAGTGACCATGCCCCCTTCTGGCATGTGGCTATTTTTTTCAGAGTGCGCCAGTGGCGTGCGCACATACTTTCCTTTGTATGTTATTTTTATTTTATTTTATTTTGGGGGGGGGGGCACAATTATTGATCTTGCCCTGGGCTCCAAAAACCCTAGTTACATCTCTGCCAGTGTGCTATGCCATCCCAGGCCTCTGGAGGCATATGCAAGAGACAGCAACAGCACAGCCTTGATGTAGGCAGTTTCCATTATGACATCACAGCATGACCTCACACACCCCACCACTCTCCTGTAGAATGTTATCTGCTCCGTTGTCCTCTGGCATAAATCCAATAGAAACTAATACGAACAAGCAGCAGCACTCGGAGACTGAGTTATAAAGTTAATGTATTAAAACACATAAAATCCAACATTTTGGGCACACCTTGACAAAGGGGCAGTTCTGCAGTGAAACATTGGAATGTTATGCACGTATGTGTTTTAATGTATTGACTTTATAACTCAGTTTTCGACTGCTGCTTGTTAGTATTGGTTTATAATATATTATGAAAGGAAATAAGGAGGCGCACAATAGTGAAGTAAGTCTTCCAAAAACTTTTATAGTGTATTAAGCAGAATGTACACTCACATAAAATAGGCATCTCACAATAACTGCAATAGTCGGACTCTCAGCTCCATGCGGAGGCTTTATTCCATTCAGCGTCCTGGATATCCCCGACGCCGGACCGGTTTCGTCTTCCGACTTCCTCAGTGGGCATATCCATGCAGTGGATGTTTAATGGTGGTGGTGGTGGTGTTTAAATAGAGCTGTGCTTTGAGCCATTAATCATTTAACTCACCACAGGTGTATTCTAATATGTTAACCACTCATTCACAATCCAAGAAATGTGAATAACACTATCACAATTAAACATGATGCAAATATACATATTACAACTTTACACATAATATACTCATATAAAAATTCATAAATCATAAAATCTAAAATGGACTCTCCAGTTACGGTCACCATTTTTACGGAAGACCAACTGCAGTCCATCGCATAACCTTTATTTAAATAACTTACAATAAAACACATTCATTTATTAAAATCACCCCATTGTATACATAGCTATTGCATAGCATAAATATACATAACCAGTTCTTTAAGAAGTGCTACCAGTGATGATCCCGGAGTGGGGCGGTATAGCGCGCATCACAGGGATACATGATCCAACAACTATGATGCACCCGCCCATCTCCAGTATTCACCAATACACAAGAAAAAACAAAAAAGAAATATTACTAACAAAAAGACAGCAAAAATAATTATAAAAAGCAAACAGAGGAAAACAAGAGCCAGGAATTAATCTAAATTCAATCAACCAGAAAGGGAGTTATGTCACAACCCTCATTTAAAGTTTTTAAACCAGAGGAACAGAAGGTGTTAAGCTTATATATCCAGAGGGTTTCACGTCTTGCTAACTTTTTATAAATATCTCCCTTGCGTTCGTCTAATGTTATATGTTCAATGGCTTTAAACGAAAAATTTTGCACCGAGGATTTCTGACATTCAGCAAAATGGCATGGCACACTATGATTTTTGACCCCATTTAAAATATTGTGCATATGCTCTAGAATGCACAGTTTTATTTGTCTCTTATCTTCCCTACATATTTTTTCCCACACCCACATTTAATTAGGTATACAACATGGGTAATTTGACAATTCATCAATTCCATTAGCTTAAATTGTCCAGTACTATCCAACCTGCTGAATGTCTTCCTATTTCAGCTGCAAAACTTACACACCTTACAGTGCCCACAGGGATAAAATCTTACATTGTGCAAAAACCCCTCTCTGGTCAATGGATTAATGGAAGGAGGTTAGGAGCCAGTTTATGTTTTAAGGATTTAGCTTTTCTGAATATAATTTGGGAAGCATTGAGTAATACTTTCCCAAGAACAGGATCAAGGGTTAAAATACCCCAATGTTAAGTTAGAATCTTTTTAATTTCCTTTTCTTTGATATTATAAGTAGTCACAAAAGTTACAAAAAATTCATCATCCATATAGCCCCTCAACTTATCCTTATATTCAAACATTTGATGTCTAGGAATACTTTTAGCTCTCTTAATACTCCCTGGGTATTTCTTTTCCCTGAACCTGGCACCATATATATTTGCCTGTGCATCAAATTTTGAATCTTGTGCACAGTTACGTCTCAGTCTAACAAATTGTGAAAAAGGGGTATTAGTTTTCCACCTTTGTAAATGACTACTGTCAAAATGTACATAGCTGTTGCTATAAACTGATTTGATAAATGTATAGGTATCTATTTTATCACCAACATTCCAATTTGTGGTATCCAGGACCAGGTCCAGAAATTCAATCTTGGATCTTTGAAAATTATGCGTAAATCGCAAATTATACTCATTAGTATTCAAATATCCATATCCAAATATGCCATAAAATCCAAAAATCTTTCCTGAGTCCCCTCCCATATTATTAATATGTCATCTACTATATATAATGTTTTAATAATGTGATATTAGCAAGAAAGGGGTTAGTAGCTGAATATACACACTTACTTTCCCAATCGCCAAGGTACAAGTTTGCTAAACTCTGGGCGCAGGGGGTCCCCATGCGGTCCCACAGCACTGTAACAGGTATTGATCCTGGAACTTGAATATATTGTTCTTTAATAAATGCAGTAGACAGTCTACAATAAATTTCCTTTTCATCTCTGTTACTTCACTATCCAAACAGCTTTCTACGCTAAGCAACCCTTTCTCATGTGGGATGCTCGTGTATAATACATCGATGTCTATTGTACACCAATTGAAGCGTCACACCATGAGAATTCATCTAATATTTTAAGTACCTGTGTAGAATCTTTAATATAAGATTTTAAATGGGGTACATACTTCTGTAAATAAAATCTACACGCTCGGATAAACCAGAAGTTGCTGATTTGATCCCCAAAACAATCAGGTGACCAGGCGGATTTTCCAGCTGTTTATGAATCTTAGGAAGGAAGTAGAATATGGGCACCCATGGGTTAATAACCCTAAGGTACCCATATTCCTCTTCTGAAATACAACCATCATCTATGCCCTTTTTCAAGAGACCATTAATATCAGCCATTACTCTATTCAATTCATTTTCTTTCACTTTTAGATAGGTTTCTCATCATTTAGAACCTCCTTTACATATGCTGTTCTCTCTAAAATAACGAGTCCCTCGCCTTTATTGGCATTCTTAATAACTATATTTAGATTTTGTTCCAATTTTTTTATTACCTCACCTTCTTTTTTTGAGATGTTATTTCTGTTACTCGTTTTATTTGCTAATGCCTCTAGATCTTTTTTAATCAACTTTGAGACTGTATCTAAATGATTACCCTTAGACTCGATGGGAAAAAAAGTTGACTTTAGTTTTAACCCTGTTTCATTTCTGACCCCTTTACTATTTTTAACATAACTTTCATTTTCCTTTTTTAAGAACTGCCTCTTAATTGTCAGGGTCCTGACATATTTATTGGCACCCAAAAAGATAGAGAAAATCCACTTGGATTCTTAGCAGGTGCAAAATGTAACCCTCTGCTAATTATAGATACCTCCTCTAGCTTTAATTCGTAACTTGAGAGATTAAAAATCCCTTCTTCTACTGGTAGTGCAGCCTTCTCATTTTTCTCCTCTTTCCTCCTCTACTCCCTTTCTTGGCTCCTCCTGTTTTCTTTTGTTACCTTTTGAAGTCTCCCTCACTGCATCAATTAGAAGTTTCTTTCTCTCCTGACCTCCCTGTATTGCTTCTGTAGAGAACCTTCTCCCTTTCAAGTTTTTTTGAGAATAATGGGGTGATTCTAATACCTTATATCTGTTGTTTACTGGTATTTTTCTATTAGCATAGGGTCGGCTATTTTGAGTGTTATTCCCACACCTTCTCTCAATTTGATAACCATTTTTCTGTCTTTTGTATGCTACTTGCTGCCAAGATTCATTTTGGACCTTCTAGAACCTGATTCTCTTTGATCTGTCCAATTATGTATCTTATTTAAATGATAATCATTTAAATCTTGTTTAAACTTTTATATATTTTGGTCTCAATTATTTCCTTCTCAAGTTTTTCACTTGAGAATCTATATTCCCTTTTAGTTCTTTAAACTCCTCCAAATTTTTCAAGAGGTCTGTTTTTTTCCTGTAAGTTTATTCAGTTCTCCATCAACCTAATTTAATTCATGCTTTTTCTCACATATAATCAATTTCATTAATTCTTGAGAGCAGGCATCTAGGATAACAAACCATTTCTTTTTAAATACATTTTCATTCCCAAATGTGGGGGTTTTATGAATACATAGTAATTTTTCTTTTTTCAGTTTTTTTCTTGTGTATTGGTGAATACTGGAGGTTGGCGGGTGCATCATAATTGTTGGATCATGTATCCCTGTGATGCGCGCTATAGCGCCTCTCTCCGGTATCATCACTGATAGCACTTTCCAAAGAATTGGTTATGTATATTTATGCTATGTAATAGCTATGTATACAATGGGGTGTTTTTAATAAATTAATGTGTTTTATTGTAAGTTATTTAAATAAAGGTTATGCGATGGACTGCAGTTGGTCTTCCGTAAAATGGCGACCATAACTGGAGAGTCCATTTTAGATTTTATGATTCACAAATTTTTATATGAGTATATTATGTGTAAAGTTGTAATATGTATATCTGCATCATGTTTAATTGTGATAGTGTTATTCACATTTCTTGGATTGTGAATGAGTGGTTAATATATTAGAATACACCTGTGGTGAGTTAAATGATTAATGGCTCAAAGCACAGCTCTATTTAAACACCACCATGTACACTGCATGGATATGCCCACTGAGGAAGTCAGAAGACGAAACCGGTCTGGGAATCTGATGATTAAGCGGAGGTGACGCCTGCACCGCTGAGATCGAGGCTTGGTTTGTGACTCACTTCCGGGATGGCGCCGGGGATCTCCGGGACGCTGAATGGAATAGAACCTCCACATGGAGCTGAGAGTCCGACTGTTGCCGCTATTGTGAGATGCCTATTTTGTGTGACATATTGTGAGTGTATATGCAGCTTTATACACTATAAACGTTTTTAGAAGACTTACGTCACTATTATATGCCTCCTTATTTCCTTTCATATTGTAGATACAGCCCAGTGGATAGGGCACACAAGGGGTGCAGCACTTTATTGGCACGTCGTGGAGTGCAGGACGTTCTTATATATACAAAGACTTGAGACATTGTACATTGCGCAGACGGAATTGTTTGTTTTATATATATATATATATATATATGTATATATATACTGTATATATAACATAGCAACATAGTAATTGAGGTTGAATAGAGGCAAATTGCCCATTGTGTTCAACCTGTATTAAGTTGTGATGATTCTACATACCCGCTGAATAATGTTTTATGACTAGTTAACTACTATAACTCATGTTACCCCCGTATTAACCACGTTGATATTTTAAATATTATAACCTTGGACATCATTTTCATTCAGAAATGTATCCATTCCTTTTTTAAATCTAATTACAGAGTCCGCCATTACCACCTTCCCTGGCAGGGAATTCCACATCCTAATTGCCCTAACAGTGAAGAACCCTTTCCACCGTTGCGTTCGGAACTTTCTCTCCTCCAGCCGCAGCGAGTGCCCACGTGTCCTAAACTGTGTTCTTTTAATAAATAATTCCTCTGCTAACTCTTTGTGATGTCCCTTTACATATTTGAGGATATTAATAATATCTCCTCTTAGGCGCCTCTTTTCTAGTGTATACATATTCAACCTAGTAAGCCTTTCCTTATAATCCAGTCCCTCTAGGCCTTTAATCAATTTAGTAGCTCGCCTTTGAACACTTTCGAGTTCACTGATGTCTTTTTTATACAATGGTGCCCAAAACTGAACACAATATTCCAGGTGCGGACGTACCAATGCTTTATACAGCGGCAGGATTACATCCGAGTCCTTTGTCTCAATTCCCCTTTTTATGCACGCTAGCACCTTACTTGCCTTCTTTACTTCGTTTTGACATTGTGTATGGTAATTTAGCCAATTATCAATGAGTACCCCCAAATCTTTTTCCAATTCTGTTTCCCCTATGCGTTCCCCATTTAATATATAGGCTGCGAGTTTGTTTTTAGTCCCGAAATGCATAACCTTGCATTTGTCTGTATTGAACCTCATTTTCCATTTAGATGCCCAGAGTTCAAGTTTAGATAGATCATTCTGCAAGGACTCCACATCCAATTCTGAGTTAATTACCTTACACAGTTTAGTATCGTCTGCAAAGATTGACACTGTGCTTTCCAGGCCTATTTCTAGGTCATTGATAAATATGTTGAACAGTAGTGGTCCGTGTACGGACCCTTGTGGTATTCCGCTGACTACTGGGGACCAGGTTGAGGACTTCCCGTTGACCACTACTCGCTGTACCCTGCTATCCAACCAGTTACTTATCCAAGTGCAAATAGTTTTTCCTAGGCCAAGCTCCTTTAATTTGATCATCAGTCTCCTGTGAGGAACTGTATTGAAGGCTTTTGCAAAATCTAGGGAGACCGCATCCACTGCTTTTCCCTGATCAAGATTATTGCTCACTTCCCCGTGGAAGCTAATTTAGTTAGTCTGACATGACCTGTACCTCTCAAGCTCATGCTGGGTCTTGCTAATAATCGTAGTGGACTGTAGATACTCCTGTATGCTGTCCCTTAGAATTCCTTCCAATATTTTCCCCACTATAGACGTCAAACTAACTGGTCTGTAGTTTCCCGGAAAATTTTTGGATCCCTTTTTAAATAATGGCACTACCTCAGCCAATCCTTCGGTACCATGCCTGAACTAATTGAACTATTGAAAATCAATTATAGGGGTCGTGCTAGTTGTGAATTAAGCTCCATAAGAACCCTTGGGTGAAGTCCATCAGGACCAGGTAATCTTAATTTTGCTTAGTCTCTCCCGGACTACTTCTTCGCTTAAACAAGTATCTAACCATGAATCATTACTGTCACAATTGTTATGCTCTACTCCCACCATCAGTTCTTCTCTGGTGAATACTGATGAAAAGAATTTGTTCAGTATTTCCGCTTTTATTTCGTCATCATTTATCAATTCTCCTAATTCATCTTTTAATGGACCTATATTCTCGTTTTTTAACCTTTTATCGTTTATGTATTTAAAAAACTTTTTAGGATTGGTTTTACTCTCTATAGTGATTTGCTTTTCATTTTCCATTTTAGCTGCTCTTTATTGCTTTTTTGCATTTCTTATTACATTCATTGTAATACTTGAAAGACTCCTCCTTTCCATTAGATTTAAATGCTTTGAAAGCCCGCTTTTTTTAATCCATTTGTGCCTTAACCTTCATGTTAAGCCATATCGGTTTGAGTTTAATACTCCTGCGTTTACTGCCCATGGGAATAAATGTATGAATATTGCATTCCAGCAACCCTTTTAAAACATCCCACATTTTTGAAGTGTTCTTGTTATTAAACAGAACCTCCCACTCTATGTCATTAAGTGCACATCTCAGCATACTGAAATTAGCCTTCCTAAAGAATATATATATATATATGTTTTAATATGGGTAATGAACCAGCACTCGCTCACATACAAAGGTTCAGCTTGCTTGGTGCCTTCAGCAAAAGTAGTGGTAGGCAATGAAAGACTGCTGCATTTCAATACTTACTTTTCAATAGAATATATTAAAGCTCATAGCATGTTCCATTGATCGATGTTTCAATGCCCACCAATATTTTCCTCAAGGTATACATGCACTAACAATACAAAATAAAAAGTGTACATGCACTGATACTGAATTGTCAGTGCACGCATACCTTGAGAAAAACATTGGTTAGCATTGAAACATCAGTGAATGTAACATGCTATGAGCTTTATTATATTCTATTGAAAAGCAAGTCTTGGAGTGACGCACTCTTTCAATGCCCCCATAATATGTCATGGGACCCAGAAATAGTGGAGTAGGACCCCAATTTTTTAAAGTGAGGGGTCCCTGCGACCCACAAAATGTTTTGCTCAGCGCGATCATTGACAGTGTTTAAGTATAAACAATATTTGTTAATTCCAGTCGATGCACACATCCCCTACCTTCCCCTTTAAAAGCGCAAATAGAAATATACTTTATTACTAATTACTAATTGCTGTAATCACTGTAATAGTGCAAATTGATCACAACAGCCAGATTTGACAAGTCACTCTATACTAAATTTCTCCTATTTACATAAATAAGAATATCTAGATTATCTAAATTGTGATTATTCTATCAGGATGTTTTGGTTAACAAAAAATCTTCTTTAATCTTTTAGAAATAAAATAATAAAAACATATTACAGAAAGTGTAGAACAGGTGTGAGGGCTGCTTACCATACTCATCACTTTACTAGTGCGCAGGTGATCAGCAAAACTCTGATCAAAGGCACTGACTTCCTCATATAGGACCTGATTCTCAGTTGTATGCATCCGCAGTCGCTTTTCTGTATTTCCTTGGCAGGCTATTTTATATATATATATATATATATATATATATAAATTTATTTATTTTATATTTATATTTCCTTGCCTCTTTGTTGTTGCTGCATTGACGGTCATGTGCAACCCCATGGGTCAAAAAGCCGGCCGATGGTGTTGCAGATGACCCAATACATTACCATATTAGTGCTATTGCTGAGCTTCTATGTAAGCAGCAGCAATAGCAACTCCAACCAATAAAGTACATGTATGGGCGGGAGAGGGAGGAAAGGAGAGACCCCTCGACCTTGCAATCACTGCTTCACTTGCTAACATTAGCAATTGTGTAGCATAGAAAATCACAATTGCAATAGTGTACAACTCTGAATTAGGCCCACAGTCCAATTTAAAGAAAAAAAGGTTGAGTACTCATAATCAAAAATATTTTTAAAGAGTGTTTTTGTTAAAGTAAAGTTAAAAACTTTAATTTAATGGAAACAGTGTTTGCAACTGAGAGGCCACTGCGAGACGCTCAGTTTAACTTGTGATCTTCTGACCAGGACCATAACTAGGTGACTAGGTATGTGTGGAGTGTGCCACCGCATATAGGGCTGCATGGTAGGGGGCACTGTTGGCGGCACTTGTCAATAATCTGGAAACCAGGCACCACTCATCACTTAACCAATATCATCCCTACAGTGAAGTATGGTGGTGGCAGTATCATGCTGTGGGGATGTTTTTCAGTGGCAGGAACTGGGAGACTAGTCAGGATAGAGGGAAAGATGAATGCAGCAATGTACAGAGACATCCTGGATGAAAACCTGCTCCAGAGTACTCTTGACCTCAGTCTGGGGTGAGGTGATGGTTCATCTTTCAGCAGGGCAAGGACCCTAAGCACACAGCCAAGATATTAAAGGAGTGGCTTTAGGACAACTCTGTGAATGTCCTTGAGTGGCCCAGACAGAGCCCAGACTTGAATCCGTTTGAACATCTCTGGAGAGATCTGAAAATGGCTGTGCATCGATGCTTAACATCCAACCTAATGGAGCTTGAGAGGTGCTGCAAGGAGGAATGGGCAAAACTGCCCAAAGATAGGTGTGCCAAGCTTGTGGCATCATATTCAAAAAGGCTTGACGCTGTAATTGCTGCCAAAGGTGCATCAACAAAGTATTGAGCAAAGGCTGTGAATACTAATGTACATGCGATTTCTTTTTATTTTTAATACATTTGCAAAAAATAAAAAATAAAACGTTTTTCCCGTTGTCATTATGCGGGTTTGTGTGTAGAAATTTGAGGGAAAAAATTGAATTCATTCCATTTTGTCATAAGGCTGTAACATTACAAAATGTGGAAGAAGTGAAGCACTGTGAATACTTTCTGAATGCACTGTGTGTATATATATACTAGGTGATTCATCGCGCCCTACGGGCACTCTTCACACCGTCGTAAGGGGCTACGCCCCCTTAACCCTTGCACACCCTTGTGGCGTGCAATATTTTTATTATATGGAGTATTACATCCAATCACAATTGTGTGAATGGTTAAATATTGCACGGACAAAGGGCGTGCAATGGTTAAGGGGTCGAAGCCCTTTGCAACGGCGTGAACAGCGCACGCAGGGCCTGGTGAATCACCAAGTGGGTGCTGTGGTTGGGGGAGTGGCGGGTGCGGGGAAGATGTGGATGGGACCGGAAGGTGGCATGGCTGTGTGTTGTATGTTTTTGGAACTTTGTATATGGTATTGTAGTGTGTGGAAGTTGGGGGGGGGGGGACATGAGTTGGCATGTTATTGCGTGTGGGGGGGGGAGGGCTCCATTGTGGGCATATGGTTGTGTTATTGTGTTGTCAGAATGCATGGGCTGTATAGAGAGGGTGGTGGGTGTGTAGTAGGGGTTGTGTGGTGGTGTGCAGAATTGTGGAGGGTCTGGAAGGTTATGTAGGTGTTGCAGTGTAATTGCAGAGGGGTAAGTGGTTGGTTGGTTGGGTGTGTGTGTGTGTGTGTGTGTGTGTGTGTGTGTTGTTAGCGTAGTACACCCAGCTTCCCCACCACGTCGGCGCAGACAGGGGCAACATAGAGGTCTGCAAAGCCCCCCAACATGTGTTGGTTTGCAGGTGTGCTGGGGTCACACAGTGATGGAAACAGGGGGGCTACAGTGAAGGTTCCAGGCCTCCCCACTACCCCAGCAGAAAGTGTATAATACAGGGGACTCCGTCCCACACTGTTTTGGGAGTGGGCATCACCACAACGTCCGGACCCTGCGCACGTCCACAGTAGCGTCAGCAGCAGCTGCCTGGGTGGGGGTGACAGGGCTGATGGCAGTCCTGTCCCCAGCGGCAGGTGTAAAAAAAAAACCTCTGCCATCGCAGCACCTCCACCATGGCAAGTGGGAAAAAGGCACACAAGAATAGATGGGCACCCCCCCCATAACATGAGCCATCCCCCTCCCCCAATATCAGTCATCTCCTCCCCTTTATAAGGCATGCCCCTCCCTCCCTTCGCCCATAATATCAGGCATTCCGTTATGTGTGTCCCCCGCCCCCATATCAGCTTTCCTTCCAAGGTTGGGAAGGGGGGAGGGGTGCGCTGCTGCTGCCTCGTATATAAGCCACATAGATTATTGTGTGGATGATGGTGTTGGGGGCTGCGGGTGGATGGGTAGGGTGTTGGGTGAAGGTTGCAGTGGGTGTTGCTGGAGTGGCAACAGGAGTGTCTTGCACAGGCAGACAGGTGCGGGTGACGGGCCTGGTGAAGGGCAGAGGGAGCTGGCGTGCTACTGAGGGAGGCTGGTGAGAGAGTGTGTGCAGCGGTAGTGGGGAGGGGGGGGAGCGGTGTGTGCGGGCCTGTCGGGCGGTGGAAGACCGGTGCAGGTGAGGGGGCTGGTGAAGGGCAGAGGGAGCTGGACTGGTAGTGAGGGAGGATGGCGGCCAGGTGTCGGGCAGCTCCGTGCGAGAGTGTGTGCAGCGGTAGTGGGGAGGGGGGAAGCGGTGTGTGCGGCCCTATCGGGCACCGGAAGACAGGTGCGGGTGACGGGGCTGGGAGTGAGGGAGGCTGGCGGTGTGCTGTCGGGCGCCTCCGTGAGAGTGTGTGCAGCGGTAGTGGGGAGCGGTGTGTGATTAGCCGTGAGTGTGTGGCCGCGGCGCGGCTGCACTAGTACAGATGGTAGGGGGGTTAGCGGCGGGCACGGTTGGGGCTGTGTGTCCCGGTGTGGTAGGTGGTGGTGGGTCTTTGCAGCGGAGGGGTGGTGTGGGGTGACGCTGTCTGGGTGTCCATGCTTACCGGCTAGTGTGTGGCGTCGATGCACTGCTGACTTGTGCCTTGCCTGGGAATGGTGGTCCCTTCTGCTAGTGGTATGGTGTGTGGTGTGCTGCCACTTGGACAGGGCAGGAGATGCTAAGTCCGCCCACGTCTGTGACTCCACCCAGCGTTAGAAAGCCAGCCACAGAGTCACAGGGCTCATATATAGGAGATTGTAAATGCACATTTATAGTCTATAGCATGGGTTTTCTCTGCGATCAATTTTGGCATGCCCCTTCCCCACGAGGCGTGCACGTTATGTCCCTTTTGGAAAAATGTGGGGGCAATTCTCAATTTTCTTTCTGGCACAAGGCACCAAAAAATCTTGTTATAGCACTGATTGCCAATGCCTTCCCCAGCCGGTATCAACTCTTTTATTTTATTAAAAAATTGTTCCCTTTTCAATCCAGTCTATTCCAAAGGTCAGCACTCACAGGTAGGAATTTGTCTGCATGTAGTTACTTGCAAAGTGATGACTCCATGCATGTTACCCTTCCAGTTTATGGGGAAAGTAATGTCAAAAAATTGAGTCTGTGAGGAAGCAAACAAGACGTGTAAAATAGTATATTTTTCTACATTCACATCAGCTGTTTCTTTAACACAGCACCACCTACTGATAAATCTGTAGAACAATGTACAATACACATCTTTGTGGATTGTATCATATAGCTATAGGATATCAGCATGGGCATTATAATGGGCCACCATAATGGCGAATGATTGGTCTAGAGTTAAAAAGCTCAAAGTAAGTACAGATTTAGGAGGTGCAGTAAGGTCTATATCAAGGTTACAGATACATGTTAGTTTTCTTTTATGTTAGAAATATTTGAAAAAAGAGTTCTCTTAGAATGACCTTGGTAAAACACTTTTATATAAAGAGAAGCTTCTGCTCTTTGAAACTAGCCAATTTGTTTTCCTATACAGAATCCTTCAGTAAGGCTTGGGAAGCCACAGGCACTGGTTTTGCCTGTTATAGTGTCCATAAATAGGCACCCCTGCAAGTGCCTAGAGGCAACCCAGTTTGGGAACCACTGACTTAGGGAATAGATGTTTGTATGAAGCTCATTTTGCAATAAGCCCTCTGCTGTTCCAGGACTTTAGTGCTGTTTTCTTTTTTGGTCCAGTCATGTGCTGAGGCTCTCGGGACTCTGCAAGTCAGCTGTTGGTCAAGTCCTAGGAAGCAGGTCAGAGATTCTGTATTGCAGATCACATCCAGCGCTGGTTCAAAAACTTTTTTTAATTGATATTGGTTTTTAAGTGAAAATTAGATTCAAACTGTATGATATCTACACTGTAGTTGTTTAGAATGTAATTAACATTTGTTTAGGTGGTTTCATACCACTTGTATGTGTCTATTTTGCACTGAAACAAAGTCTGTGTCATGGGAACCCTTACCACAGCCCAGATTTGAACTTTCCCACAGGGGTGTAGGGGAAACCCCCGGTGCCCCCCCCAAAATCCTCTACAGATCAGGTTCCAAACTGTGCAATTGAATTATATATTATGCATATGTTACCTTATACTGTACAGAACTATGGTGTATTTTGTACAGGGCATTGCTGTTATTTATCTGGTACATTATCATGCATGGACTAGCAGTACTTGCTATATATACTTATCAAGGGGCCCAGATCATGCACTCTAATGGTTAGCCAAACCTATGTGATGGCTGGCCACACCCTTTCTGAAGACTAGCCATACCCTTAAATATGGGCCCCTAACACTAGTGATGAGCGAGGTTCGGTTTTACTCGGTTTTACTCGGTTCTCAAAACGGCATCTTATTGGCTATCCAAAACACGTGACATCCGTGAGCCAATAAGATGCCGTTTTGAGAACCGAGTAAAACCGAGTAAAACCGAGTAAAACCGAACCCGCTCATCACTACCTAACACTCCATTCTCCTGGTGGGCCCTACATGCCCCAGTCCAACATTGAGTGCACATATATTCCACTATTACTGATAGCTCACAAGTTAGATGTCTGAATCAGGAACAATTTAAGAGAGAGAATGCAGAGGGCAGCGTAGTAGTCTCTGGCTTTGTGCCAGAGTCTATTATACATGTGCCGGTTTCTGGGAATATGGAGCCTGCAACATGTTCTCCGAGACTTCTCTACTGAGCATGCGCAAATCTCTGAGACAATTGCATACACTCCATTTTCCAAGTGATTTCTGTCTGCAGCGATGACTGATGTGGTACTTCAGTGAGGTAAGTATAATTATATGGGTGCAGGGTGTGTGATGTGGGGCCCTCTGGACCAGTATTACAGATAGCTGTCTTGATGGATTGGGGATGGAATGCTGGCGGCTGGAATCCTGGGGGTCAGTATACCGACACTGAGATCCAGGCCATCAGAATGCCGGTAGCAGGCGAGCGCTGGAAAGCCCCTTGCTGTGCTCACCCTATGTGTGTTGTGGACACCCATGAGTGGGAATAGCCATGGCGCAGGTGTGGGCATTCTCAGCGGTTGGGTATTCTGACCGCTGGGATCCCGACCGCTGGGATATTTACATCCCGTCTTGTTAAATTTCTGACTGACACATGCGGTTAAGAGTTTGACTCTCCTGCAGGATTGTCTGTATATTTTAATAGTTAATGTTGTACGCTTACATTTGCCATGTAACAGTATAGACTAAGAAGTAGGTGGAGTTTGAGAATAGAATATGCAGAAGTCTATATTAATTGCTAAAACACCTTTTCAAATGAAAAAGTGTAGATCCACCCCAAGTCACCAGTCAAAGAATGAGGAATTTTGAGGCTTGGCCAAGCAATGCTTCCTGGCTCTCTGCTCAATTGGATGGATATAATGCATGAGGTAACATCATGAGATCCCATTGTGCATACTGAGGAAGGCTGAGAGCCACTTAAGCAGCCAAGAGAAGGACCACACAGTCAGACACCATCGCTGAGATGGACCTGTGTGCTTTAAATACCTGAGACAAATTTTAGTTCCAGTCTGGCCCCGGTATTGGAATTTTTTTTTTTATCTGAACACACAGGGCATTTATTAGTGACATCTGCGGTAGACAGCGCACTTGTCACAACTGAGGGCCTGAGCTGACGGGAGGCAGCCTCAGTTGTAGGGGCTGAGATGTACCGGAACCTGGGAGGTTGTATCAGACCCCTGGACATGTAAGTAACATGAATAATAACTGCCCGAAGGCGTGACCACGACAACTTGGATAAAAGTCAATGATGTTTATTATGACAACTCCGCAACACAGCAGCAGTAAAAGAAAACGTAAAAGTCAGCAAAGAATAAATACAGTTCCTGGGTACTACAGGATGGCAGGAGCCACAGAGCACTGGTAGTGTGAGATAGTTCTTATGATCTTCTAGATGGAAAGTCCTTACCAGGCCCGACTGTAGCAATGGAGATAACCCAGGATTGTGCCAGCTGGTGTTCCAGGAAAAGCTGGGTTGCTGAAGATAAAACAGCTGCTGTGGATACTGGCTGGAACCAGACTGTTGTTAGCACGGAGTGGATACTGGCTGGAACCAGTTAAATAATAAATGAACTTGGGAGCGATGAAATATGAACTGAAATGTAGAACTTGAGAGCGGAGAAATAATAATACCGGTGGAGAGTGGTAAAGTGTAGAAAGGACACCGGCCCTTTAAGGGAAGCTGTACTCTGCTGGAAGCTGAGCTGGAAGCAGGTAATGCTGTAGCTGGAAACAGATGAATCCACAATGGGTTGGAGAGTCAGGCTACACCGCAGGTGGAATGCTGGTGCGGGTCTCTATGGTGGAAGTCTTGAGACAGGAGCTGGAACCTGGAAGACAATCACAGGAGAGAGACAAACAGGAACTAGGTTTGACAACCAAAGCACTGACGCCTTCCTTGCTCAGGCACAGTGTATTTATACCTGCAGCAAGGAAGGGATTGGCTAGGCAATTATGCAGATTAACAATACTGACAACAGATTGGAGGAAATGATCAGCTGACAGAATCCAAGATGGCTGCGCCCATGCAGACACTTGGAGGGAAGTTTGGTTTGTAATCCATGTGGTAATGAAAACAGTAATGGCGGCGCCGGCCACTGGAGACAGGAGACGCCAGGCTGACAAGTGCACATCCAACCACGCGGACACAGCGGAGGCCGCGGCTGACGTAATCGCCACTCTGACACTCTGCATGCAGAAGCTCAGGGACGGCGGCGGAGGCCGCGGGAGACGCCATGCCAGATGTAATAAGGCGTTACTGTGACAGCGTCTCAGAGAGACAGGAGAGGATGCAGGAATGTGAACATTAGAATAACAGATGGGATCCGGTCCTGGAGCGCTGAGCCAGCCTTAGGAGGCATCTGATGGGTAAGAAATGGCGTCCAGATACCCGGATCGTGACAGCACCCCCCCCCTTTAGGAGTGGCCCCAGGACACTTCTTTGGCTTTTGAGGAAACTTGGAATGGAATCTCCGGACCAAGGTAGGAGCATGGACATCAGAAGCATTGGTCCATGAACGTTCCTCAGGACCATAACCCTTCCAGTCAATAAGATATTGTAGTTGACCGTAACGGTGACGTGAGTCCAGGATCTTGGCCACTTCATACTCAACGCCTCGTTGAGTTTGGACTTTCGGAGTTGGAGGAAGTGAGGAATGAAACCGATTCAAGATCAGCGGTTTCAACAGGGAAACATGGAATGTCCTGGGTATTTTTAAGAAGGGAGGCAACTGGAGTCTGTAAGCAACAGGATTGATGACTTGTTCAATCTTGAAAGGACCGATATAGCGAGGTGCAAACTTCATACTGGGAACTCTTAACCTCAAATTCTTCGTGGATAACCATACCCGATCACCCACCTTGAGAGCAGGAACTGCTCGACGCCTCTTATCCGCAAACTTCTTGTACCTGAACGATGCCTTGAGCAGAGCTGATCGTACGCTCTTCCAGATATTGGCAAACTGATGCAAGGTGATATCCACTGCGGGAACAGAAGTTGCTGGAAGCGGTTGGAACTCAGGAACTTTAGGGTGGAATCCAAAGTTAGTGAAGAATGGTGTTGAAGCAGATGAAGAATGATACTGGTTGTTATGACAGAACTCGGCCCAGGGAAGTAATTGAACCCAGTCATCTTGAGAGGAGGACACATAGATGCGGAGGAAGGCCTCCAAGTCCTGATTCACCCTCTCGGTTTGACCATTGGTCTGAGGATGGTAAGCCGTGGAAAACTTTAGCTTGACTTGGAGGACTTGACATAAACTTCGCCAGAATTTGGCTGTGAATTGAACTCCTCGATCTGAGATAATTTCTTCAGGAAGACCGTGGAGTCGGAAGATCTCTTGTATGAATACTTGAGCCAACTTGGAAGCTGACGGAAGACCGGTGAGAGGAATGAAGTGTGCCATCTTGGTGAACCGGTCAACTACCACCCAGATGGTATTGAACTTGTTGCACATGGGTAAGTCTGTAATGAAATCCATCGACAAGTGGGTCCATGGTCGACGGGGAACGGATAGTGGAACTAGTTGCCCCGCAGGCGACTGGCGGGATACTTTATGTTGGGCACACTTTGGGCAAGATGCAATAAACTCCAAGACGTCCTTTTTCAGAGTTGGCCACCAATAGGACCTAGAGATAAACTCCAGGGTTTTTTGGATACCTGTATGTCCGGCAAAACGGGAAGCATGGGCCCAATGCATGAGCTTCTTCCTTAGCATCGGCTTCACAAAACTTTTCCCTGATGGGGGCGTAGAGTCCATCCCTACCGTGGAGAATGCCAACGGATTTATAATAGGATGCTTGTCTGAAGACTCTGACTCATTTTCTTGCTCCCATGAGCGGGAAAGGGCATCGGCCTTGCGATTCTGAGAGCCCGGACAGAACTGGAGTTTAAAGTCGAACCTGGAAAAGAAAAGTGCCCATCTGGCCTGACGAGGGTTGAGACATTGTGCGCCCTTCAGGAATAAAAGGTTCTTGTGGTCTGTAAGTATGGTGATTAAATGAGAAGCTCCCTCCAACAGATACCTCCACTCTTCTAGAGCGAGCTTGATGGCTAGCAACTCCTGGTCGCCAATGGCATAGTTGCGCTCAGCTGGGGAGAACTTCCGGGAGAAGAAACTGCAAGGATGTAAATGGCCATCTTTAGCCCTCTGAGATAACACCGCTCCTACTCCAACGGAGGAGGCATCCACCTCTAGGATGAAAGGAGAGTCGATGTCAGGCTGTTTCAGGACAGGCGCAGAGATGAACCTCTGTTTTAAAAGATGAAAAGCTTGCATGGCTTCTTCAGACCACTTGGACGGGTTAGCACCCTTCTTGGTGAAAGCAGTAATAGGCGCCACAATGGTGGAAAAGTCTCGTATAAACTTTCGGTAATAATTGGCGAACCCTAAGAACCTCTGGACCCCTTTGAGGGTTAAGGGTACCGGCCAATTCTGAATTGCTTGTAGTTTCTCAGGATCCATCTCTAGTCCGGAACCGGACACAATGTACCCTAGAAACGGAATGGACTTGACTTCAAAGACGCATTTTTCTAATTTGCAATAGAGATGATTGACACGGAGATGGGACAGAACCTCTTTAACCCAAAAACGATGTTCCTCTAAATCGTTGGCAAAAATGAGGATATCGTCTAGATAGACCACGACATGACGGTATAGAATGTCTCTGAAAATCTCATTGACAAAATGCTGGAAGACAGCTGGAGCATTGCTCAATCCGAAGGGCATGACGAGGTACTCATAATGTCCGTCACGGGTGTTAAAGGCGGTCTTCCACTCGTCACCCTCACGGATCCGGATGAGATTGTATGCACCTCGCAAGTCCAGCTTTGTAAAGATGGTAGCTCCGCTAACTCTGTCAAAGAGCTCAGTAATCAGGGGTAAAGGATAACGGTTCTTGATGGTAATGTCGTTCAAACCTCTGTAGTCGATGCACGGCCGCAGACCACCATCTTTCTTTTTTACAAAAAAGAAGCCTGCGCCGGCTGGGGAAGAAGAAGGTCGAATGAACCCCTTTGCTAGGTTCTCTTTAATGTATTCCTCCATAGAATGCGTCTCAGGCAGAGACAACGGATAAGTTCGGCCTCGAGGTGGAACCTTCCCTGGAACGAGATCAATCGGGCAGTCCCATTCTCTATGAGGAGGAAGGATATCAGCAGAAGCTTTACTGAACACATCCGTGAAATCTTGATATGGAGGAGGTGGAACATCAGACGACCTGGGGGAGGAAGAACAGACAGGCAATACTTTAAACAAACATGTCTCTGCACAGGAGGGACCCCATGCCAGGATTTGCGTAGTCGTCCAATCAATTGTAGGATTGTGAAGACGGAGCCATGGAAGGCCCAGGACCACAGGATGTGTGGCTCTTGGAATCACTAAAAGTGAAATAAGTTCGGAATGAAGAACTCCCACTCTCAGACGAACTGGTAGAGTCCTTAGAGCAATAACAGTATCAAAAATTTTACTGCCATCCACGGCAGTTAAGGAAAAGGAGGAAGGAAGTCTCTCGGTGGGTAGGGACCACCGTTTAACATAGGCTTCAGTAATAAAGTTCCCAGCTGCTCCGGAATCAAGGAGAGCAATGACGTTCCGATAACGTTGAGCAACTTGAAGCGAGACTGGGAGATTACAATCATGAGGAGATGGAGAGGAGATCATTACTCCTAGCCGGCCCTCTCCTGGGCGAGCTAGGGTTTGGAGTTTTCCCGGACGTTCGGGACAGGCATTGATGGTGTGAGACGGAGCTGCACAGTAAAGACAAAGAGACTCAGAGAGACGTCTTCGGCGCTCAGCAGGAGTTAAACGGGAACGGCCAATTTGCATGGGCTCATCTTTAGATGGTGACAGTTGACGAGGAGGAGGAGCAGAAGATTTTGGAGCAGATGATCTTCCACGCTCAGTTGCTCTCTCTCTGAAACGTAAATCAACTTTCGTGCAGAGTGAGATTAGCTCATCTAACTTAGAAGGTAAGTCTCTGGTAGCTAACTCATCTTTAATACGCTCAGATAAGCCATGCCAGAATGCAGCATACAGGGCCTCGTCGTTCCATGCCAGTTCGGATGCCAGGATCTGGAACTGTATCAGATATTGTCCTACAGTACGTGACCCCTGGCGTAAACGGAGAATCTCGGATGAAGCTGAGGTTACCCGGCCTGGCTCGTCGAAGATGCGCCTGAATGTTGACACGAAGGCAGTGTAGGAAGATAGCAGGGTGTCGGACCTCTCCCATAACGGTGATGCCCAATCAAGGGCTGAGCCACTGAGAAGAGAAATAATGTAGGCAATTTTTGTACGGTCACTGGGAAAATTGCCAGGTTGTAGCTCAAACTGAATCTCACACTGGTTGAGAAATCCCCTGCAGAATCTTGGAGATCCGTCAAATTTTGCTGGCGTTGGAAGATGAAGACGTGGAGCAGAAATGGGTAAGGTGGGTGGGGTTATAGCTGGAGTCACTGTGGTTGACGCACCAGCCGCGCCTGATCCACGGAGAGTTGTCTGAATCCCATCCAGCCGAGTAGAGAGATCCTGGAGACAGCGGATGATGTGGCCCTGTGCAGCCTCCTGATGTTCTAGTCGGGCTGCCAGTTCTTGCATCGGCCTGGCCGCTTGATCCTGGTCTCCGGCTGGATTCATTAGGTCAGTGCTTACTGTCACAACTGAGGGCCTGAGCTGACGGGAGGCAGCCTCAGTTGTAGGGGCTGAGATGTACCGGAACCTGGGAGGTTGTATCAGACCCCTGGACATGTAAGTAACATGAATAATAACTGCCCGAAGGCGTGACCACGACAACTTGGATAAAAGTCAATGATGTTTATTATGACAACTCCGCAACACAGCAGCAGTAAAAGAAAACGTAAAAGTCAGCAAAGAATAAATACAGTTCCTGGGTACTACAGGATGGCAGGAGCCACAGAGCACTGGTAGTGTGAGATAGTTCTTATGATCTTCTAGATGGAAAGTCCTTACCAGGCCCGACTGTAGCAATGGAGATAACCCAGGATTGTGCCAGCTGGTGTTCCAGGAAAAGCTGGGTTGCTGAAGATAAAACAGCTGCTGTGGATACTGGCTGGAACCAGACTGTTGTTAGCACGGAGTGGATACTGGCTGGAACCAGTTAAATAATAAATGAACTTGGGAGCGATTAAATATGAACTGAAATGTAGAACTTGAGAGCGGAGAAATAATAATACCGGTGGAGAGTGGTAAAGTGTAGAAAGGACACCGGCCCTTTAAGGGAAGCTGTACTCTGCTGGAAGCTGAGCTGGAAGCAGGTAATGCTGTAGCTGGAAACAGATGAATCCACAATGGGTTGGAGAGTCAGGCTACACCGCAGGTGGAATGCTGGTGCGGGTCTCTATGGTGGAAGTCTTGAGACAGGAGCTGGAACCTGGAAGACAATCACAGGAGAGAGACAAACAGGAACTAGGTTTGACAACCAAAGCACTGACGCCTTCCTTGCTCAGGCACAGTGTATTTATACCTGCAGCAAGGAAGGGATTGGCTAGGCAATTATGCAGATTAACAATACTGACAACAGATTGGAGGAAATGATCAGCTGACAGAATCCAAGATGGCTGCGCCCATGCAGACACTTGGAGGGAAGTTTGGTTTGTAATCCATGTGGTAATGAAAACAGTAATGGCGGCGCCGGCCACTGGAGACAGGAGACGCCAGGCTGACAAGTGCACATCCAACCACGCGGACACAGCGGAGGCCGCGGCTGACGTAATCGCCACTCTGACACTCTGCATGCAGAAGCTCAGGGACGGCGGCGGAGGCCGCGGGAGACGCCATGCCAGATGTAATAAGGCGTTACTGTGACAGCGTCTCAGAGAGACAGGAGAGGATGCAGGAATGTGAACATTAGAATAACAGATGGGATCCGGTCCTGGAGCGCTGAGCCAGCCTTAGGAGGCATCTGATGGGTAAGAAATGGCGTCCAGATACCCGGATCGTGACAGCACTGAAGCAGCTTTACCTGTGCATATATTTTGGAGATAGGATTCTTTGAAGCAAACTCTGATTCAGTTGGGCGTGCACTCTAACACTGGTATCTTGGGTTTGTGGCACAAAATATGAGGTAAATCCTTGGCACAGGATGTGATATTATTGACATTAGACTGGGCGGTCAAGACTTTGGACTGGACAGTCATATGCATAGCTTAGACCCAACAGTCATCTGTGGGACCATGAACTAGGCAGTCATCTGCGTAAGCTCATGTTTAGAGGTACAGACTGCTCTCTGTAAAAGTACTATAGGTACAGATCCTTCTCTGGAAAAGACTGATGGAGTTAATAGTCCCTCCCTAAATAGACTGGCAGAGGTACAAATCTCTCTCTTGGAACAGACTGGCGGAGGTACAAATATCTCGTTAGAACAGAATAATGGAGGTGCTGGTCCCTCCCACAAATGCAGATACAGGTTCCTTCATGGCATAAGCTGTTGGAGGTATAAAACATATTCCTCCTGACATGGAACTGGAGCCTGAAGTCAGGGCCGCAACTAGGGGGGGGAGGGGGGGGTCACGCACCCCAGGCGCTGGGATGGGTGGGGCGCTAGGGAGGCTGTTTCCGCAGCCAAACAGGAGGGCACCGCGCGCGATGCTGCCACGCTTCGAGGGAGGAGAGGGAGAGAGGACGGAGACTCTGGCAGCGGCTGGCAGGTACTGATGAGGGCATGCTGGCTGCAGTCAGTGACAGTGAATGAGTCACTGTCACTCACACTGCAGCACTGCAGGCTCCTCTGACAGGGAACTTTCACAGCAGTCTCCGGCAGCCCTGACCAGTACACACAGCCCTCCCCCATGCCTGGGCACAGGGGGAGGGACACAGAGTGCTGCAGCGTGGACTCTGAACGAGGGGGAACTGGAGCCGACCTGTGACAGAGAGAGGAGATTTACGAGGTATGTTTCTCTGCCAGACAGCTCCCCCTCTACAACGTGAGTGTGTGTGTGTGTGTGTGTGTGTGTGTGTGTGTGTGTGTGTCAGTGTGCATCTGGTTCATATACAGTGTGTGTGTGTGTGTGTGTGTGTGTGTGTGTGTGTGTGTGTCAGTGTGCATCTGGTCCCTAGGTATACAGTGTGTGTGTCAGTGTGCATCTGGTCCGTATACAGTGTGTGTGTGTGTGTGTGTGTGTGTGTGTGTGTGTGTGTGTGTGTGTGTCAGTGTGCATCTGGTTCGTATACAGTGTGTGTGTGTGTGTGTGTGTGTGTGTGTGTGTGTGTGTGTGTGTGTGTGTGTCAGCGTGCATCTGGTCCGTATATACAGTGTGTGTGTGTGTGTGTGTGTGTGTGTGTGTGTGTGTGTGTGTGTGTGTGTCAGTGTGCATCCGGTCCGTATATACAGTGTGTGTGTGTGTGTGTGTGTGTGTGTGTCAGTGTGCATCTGGTCCGTATATACAGTGTGTGTGTGTGTGTGTGTGTGTGTGTGTGTGTGTGTGTGTGTGTGTGTCAGTGTGCATCTGGTCCGTATATACAGTGTGTGTGTGTCAGTGTGCAACTGGTCCGTATATAGTGTGTGTGTGTCAGTGTGCATCTGGTCCCTATACCGTATGTGTGTGTCAATGTGTTCATATACAATCTGTTTTTTGTGTCAGTGTGCTCCTGGTCTGTGTGTGGGTGTCAGTGTTCCCCTGGGACCTGCACCATATGTGTGTCAGTGTGTCCCCTATACAATTCATGTAATGTGTATACACGGCTCCTCTGTGCTGTAATGTGCATAAGTGTCTCCTCTGCGGTGTAACGTGTATAAGCTGTTGTAACGTGTATAAGTAGCTCCTCTGTGGTGCAACGTGTGGGATTATATATATGATTGTTTTTTAATTATATATTATATTTTTTATTTTAATTTTTTATTTAATTTCATTTAATTTAGGTTTTTTTATTTATTTATTTTAAAATATATTTTTATTTGTAGTCTTTTTTTTTTTTTTTTGGGGGGGGGGGGGGGGAGGGGCGCGCAAATTTACTGTCTTGCCCCGGGTGAGAGCAATCCTAGTTTTGGGCCTGCTGAAGTATTGAAGCAGAAACGGAAAACTCAGCTTTAATTTTCTGACATGGAGATGTTTGTAGGAAGTTTTCAAGCACTGGCACAAAAAAAAAAAATCTCGATATGCATCCTGTAACACCGAAGACATTCTTTGTATTGTATATCTACAAAATGTTACTGAAAATCCCAGGGATGTAAGCAGTCAACTGTCAATCAAAGCAAATTAGACACATGGAAATAACATTGGCTTAATTAGTTTTAATGATGGTCTATTTTTACATGCCACAATTATTTTTTAATCATAAAATACAAATATTTAATGAAAAAAAAATCAGCACAAGCTCTAAAATATTACTGATTGAAATAAACATATCTCATAATACATTTCCAAGGGAAGAGTTTAAGAAATAAAACATGTCCATACTCTCTGCTGCATTTATTTCTCTGCATAAATTCAATAACACTAAAGGGCCCCATACACTACAACGATATGTCTGAGGATGAAGTCGGATGTAATTTCCCTTGAACTCACCCAGGACCTTCCCGGGAGTGATTCCATACGATTTGGTACTTTTGTGCTATTTTTGCATAAGATATATTTCATGCGATTGATGAAGCCGCTATACATTGCATGAAATATATCGTACGGCATACAATTGTACCATGAGATATATCTTATGGGCTGGATAGAGGGCTACGGGGGCTGGGAGTGTCCTGAGAATGCCAGTCAAACTTCCCTGTGATACATCGCATGCGATATATCACATGCACAAAAAAACACACTTTTTTCATCCAATTCCGTCCAATTCCGATATATCATTAGTGCAGCACCAACGACCTATGGGATCCTATCCGACAGCCACGGGGACGTGCATCAGATTGGATACAATCTAAAACACATACGATTGTACACAATTTCATACAATATATCAGACGGATATACAGGTTGAGTATCCCTTATCCAAAATGCTTGGGACCGGAAGTATATTGGATAACGGATTTTTCCGTATTTTGGAATAATTGCAAGGCGATGGGACCCAAGTCTAAACACACAATTCATTTATGTTTCATATACAGCTTATACACACAGCCTGAAGGTCATTTAATACAATATTTTTAATACCTTTGTGTCGTAAACAAAGTTTGTATAAATTGAGCCATCAGAAAACAAAGGTTTCACTATCTCATTCTCGCTCAAAAAATTCCGTATTTCGGAATATTCCGTATTTCGGAATATTTGGATATGGGATATTCAACCTGTATCGGAATTGTATGAAATCGTGTAAAATTGTCCTAGTGTATGGGGTCCTATACTGTATGACAGGATTCTATAAAACTGCTTGATTTGTGAGATAAAAATAAATTTTATCAATTTAAAATAATAACGTAGCACTAGAAAAGGCAAGAAATAATGAGCCAAATTGGAATGTTTCTATGACATCATAAAGGAATAATGTAAGTTAAATATTCTACAGAAATTGGGCTATTGTTTTTCAGCATAAGGTTTCAAATGATTCATATTTGGAAGCTATCAATAATTAAACTCATGAACTAGCCAAATCTATGAAAATATTGCCCCTAGTTTTGGGATGGTATCGGCATCCCGATGCGCAAGCTGCCAACACCTGTTTGGTAAGCATACTAATACCCCTTTTCCACCTGTAGCAAGGGTCGCAAGCGGGAGCCTGAAACGTCTGCGACCCATGCTACAGCCCCCTTTCCCACAGCGCTCACCAACCCGGCATATTGCCGGGTTGGTGACGCTGCTAGTGACGCAGCAGGGGCGGCGCTGGGAGATCACATGATCTCCCAGCGCCGCCCTTCCATACACTGTGAACGGGAGCTTCCGTCTGGCCACTCTACCATACAGACCTGATTGGTGGATAGCTGCATAGATGGTTGTCCTTCTGGAAGGTTCTCCTCTCTCCACAGAGGAATGCTGTAGCTTTGACAGAGTGACCATCGGGTTCTTGGTCACCTCCCTGACTAGGGCCCTTCTCCCCCCCTGATCGCTCAGTTTAGACGGCCGGCCAGCTCTAGGGAGAGTCCTGGTGGTTCCGAACTTCTTCAATTTATGGATGATGGAGGCCACTGTGCTCATTGGGACTTTCAAAGCAGCAGATATTTTTCTGTACCCTTCCCCAGATTTGTGCCTCAAGACAATCCTGTTTCGGAGGTCTACAGACAATTCCTTTGACTTCATGCTTGGTTTGTGCTCAGACATACACTGTCAAGTGTGGGACCTTATATAGACAGGTGTATGCCTTTCCAAATCATGTAAAAACATTTGAATTTACCACAGGTGGACTCCAATTAAGCTGTAGGAACATCTCAAGGATAATCAGTGGAAACAGGATGCACATGAGCTCAAGTTTGAGATTCATGGCAAAGGCTGCGAATACTTATGTACATGTGATTTTTTATTTTTTTATTTTTAATACATTTGCAAAGATCACACAAACTTTTTTCATGTTGTCATTATGGGGTATTGTGTGTAGAATTTTGAGGCGAAAAATTACTTTATACCATTTTGGAATAATGCTGTAACATAACATAATGTGGAAAAAGTGAAGCGCTGTGAATACTTTCTGGATGCACTCTGTACATAGATTGTATTTTTATTGTGATCCAATAGGCTCCTAAAGTCCATTTTCAAACTCATAATTCATTATCTGCCTTACAAGTATTTAGAAAAATAAAATGTGAAAAATTCTGTTAACAAATATTTTCAAACCCTGCAGACAAGAGAGTATCACCTATCAAGAGAGGAGGAGACCTACGTGCAGGATCTGTCTGGGGCCCCTCCTCTCTTGCCGGCAGCACTGTAGAATCTGGGCACTAGGGTCACGAGGGCAGTGGCCATTTTCCCAGAGATTTTCTTACTGCACATGCGCAAAACGCTGGGAAAATGGCCACGCACCATTTTCCTGGAGATTCCTACAGTGCACTGCTGCAACCGATGCGGGACTCTGGAGGGTAAATATTTAAAAAATGGGTGCAGGGCGTGTGGTGTGGACCCCCCTGGACCTGTGGTCACCACACACACCGCACCCATTATAAATATGCCACAGCCTGCAGACTAGTACTTGGACCCATCTTTTTAGCCCCATCTTCTATTTAGGCAGTTAGATACATTTGCAAGTGACTGTATAAATGAGATTGAAGGCGAGAAGAGTCTGGATTTACTGTCATTTAGTGGTTAGCAGGGGCTGCAAAGCTTAATTCTTCTACAAAAAGCATTGATTTTTACAAACCCTAAGAAGTTATGGAATGCAACCTCGGCCTACACATTCAATGGGATAAAATTTACACCTACATACTGTAGGTAACCCATTTTTGGAGGTCTCCTCTTCACTAGATAATCCAGCCTTTGATTTACAGGCAGCGGTTGATTGGGATGGAAAACCAGCCAGGGAAATTTATGAAAGTAGTCCTAATGGGGGTGCGGTTTGATGAGAGGGTGGAGTCTGTTGAGGAAGGCGGGATCCCTACTCATAGGGCCTGATTGCGGTAATTGCGGCCTTCCATGCAGCATTTTCTGCAATTGTGTCTGAGACTGGATAGGTTGACATTATGTTGGGGGATCTGGGCAGTGTCTGCAAAGCAGGGAGGCGTCGGGTCGGAGAGACGCTCTCCCTGCTCTGCGACCTTGCTGACATGTGCTGTTGCTGCCGGCTGCCAGCGCTTGTCACTCTGACAGGCAGCAGCAGTGCAGGCAGCATGAAAAGTGGCTTTCCCCTGACAGCAGCAGTGTGAAGTGCAGCTGCGGGTAGACAGTGACTCTGCTCTGCCTGCAGTAATCGGAGCTCTCAGCTCAGCTCCGATTCCGTGGCGGCAGAGACAGCAGGGGCAGACCTAGCCGCAATAAAGAACACAAGGCCGGCAGCATTAAACAGGGCAGCAGCAGCCAGTTACTAACAATGAGTTAGCCTGGCTCATTATAGTACGCTGGCACCGCTGACCATCATGAAGAGAGAGGAGGTGATGCTGTCCAGCCGGAGAAGTGGACCCTTCCCCTCCCCATCCACGTTCCCCAGCGTGATTGGATGCTGTGCTCTTCCAGGAAGGCCGGATCCTCCCCTGGGATCAGCCACCCGACCCGATCAAATGTGTGGCGCAGTACAGGTCTGGGCTGACCCATCCCTCCACTCTCCATACAGTGTACGCAAGCCAGGGAGAAGGGGTGGTGGGCCGGGTACTGTCATGGAAACGCACACGGGGGATGCAGGCTGTGTAACTTGGAAGCTGCACACAGCCACAGAGGATGCAGCAGGGGAGGACCAAGTCTGGCCTGGCCTGTTCTTCCAGGTCTGCTCCTACCCTGACTAATCTCCGTAATTTATAATCTGTATATAAATGTTTAATCCACACTTGGATTTAGAGTATTTTATTTATTCTAATAAAGTTATTTTTTTTAGGCCCCTGCCCTCACTCTCCCTGTAAGTCTACCCTCGGTGCCCCTGCGCTCACCCTCCCTGTAACTCCCCCCTCAGTGCCCCTGCCTTCACTCTCCCTTTAACACCCCATCAGCGTCACTGCCCTCACCCTCTCTGTAACTCCCTGTCAGCGTCCCAGCCATCACCCTTTATGTAGCTCGCCCCCTCAGTGTGCACTCACCCTCCTTCTAACTCCCCCCTCAGCATCCATACTCTCACCCTTCCTGTAACTCCCCCTTAGGGTCCCAGCCCTTACCCTCCCTCTAACTCCCCTGTCAGCGTTCCTGCCCTCACCCAACCTGTAGCTCCCTGTCAGTGTCCCTGCCCTCAACCTCCCTCTAACTCCACCCTCAGTGCCCCTGCCTTCACCCTCCCTGTAGCTACCCCCTCAGTGCTCCTCACACTCCTTCTAGCTCCCTGTCAGCATCCATGCCCTCACCCTCCCTGCCTCAGCATCCCTGTCCTCGCCCTCCCTGTAACTCCCACGGCCACTACTAAAAGTCACCTCGACGCCAGCACTGCTCTAGTGCTTGTGCTTGATCTACTCTCCCTGCTACATGGGGTACGTGGTGGGAAACTAGCGTAACATGGGAGAGCTGAAGTGACATCATACAATTAGACATTCTGACCACTAATTACAGATGTAGCGACGCTCATCATTGCCGTGATGCATATGCATGAGTATACACATCGCGGCAAGCTGCATAGTACGCAGAGCTGCAACGAGTTGCAGCCAGCGATTGCACCATTGAAGTCTATGGCATGCCATAGATGCGGGCACACTAGCCACGCCATCCATGTTGTGTCAAAGTCAAAAATATTACATAGAGAGAGCAGATGACTCGCTATGCTCTGCAAATACGCGCAGCGAGCACAGCAATATATAGTAACATACGCATTTACACAGACATTCCACAAAGATATATTCAACACATATTTCATACAGCACATAAATTTAAACATATAAAGCACCAGACATCATAAAATTTCAAATTATATAATGGAATATAACGTCATATATGTGTATTGTTGGGGCGGAGCAAGATGGACATGCCGTGCTTGGTGTCAAAGTAACCAGATTAATGTGTGGATTCATTTGATGCCTGTGATTAGTTTGTAGCACATTGCAATGAGAAGTTATGATTAAATGTATGAAAGCTAAAGTCACTGTTATTAGAACAATGAACTTCCTGGAAGACAGCATGCTTGCAGAAAGGAACCAGTGGCTATCTCCTGTAATTACACCATCAAGGCTGGACGTTGCTTGCATATGAACTGACCAATGACTCATGAATGAGAAAGTTCCCTCCCCTAGACCAATAACAAGAGATCTGTACACCCCCAACAGACTCAGTGTATAGCTGATCCCATACAGAAGAGTTTCCTGTTTCTCACCTGGGTCCTGAGCGAGATGGTGTTTTGGTGATACTCTGCTGATGTTAGCTGGTGTTGAGGCAGAGCTAAAGATGTAGGAACTGGAGCGATTAGTGCATAAAGTGCATTGAGGGAGATGGTAATTGTATGCTGGCCGTGTCTGTAATGAATTAGTTTGTAATAACTGCTTACTGTGTAGATTGTAACCATGTAAATATATATATACTGTACATGTGATATATTGTATACATATACTTTTAATAACAAATATATACATCAATAAGCTTTGGAACTCAGACAGAGGGGTATATTTACTAAGATTCATATTTTCCTGTTTGAGGTCAAAGTTCAATCACGAATGACATCGAAAGTGTAAAGTTGCAACTTTTTGAATTTAGTACGACTAATTTACTAAGCTGCCGTATTCTGCATTTTCGGATTTACCGATGTCGATGTCATTCGTTTTTTTTGGTAGTGTTTTACGTGAGTGACTTGTAAAACACTGTCGACTTTAATACAATGAATCTCGGCCGGATCTGAAAGATCCGTGCTGGGCTTCATTGTGCACCTTTGTAAAAAATGAAATCAGTGTTAAATTAAAAAAAAAAATTGCGTGGGGTCCCCCCTCCTAAGCAAAACCAGCCTCGGGCTCTTTGAGCCGGTCCTGGTTGCAAAAATATGGGAAAAAAATGTTAGGGGATGTATGCATTAAAGTTATACTTTCAAGGTGTGTGTCTTATGTTTTTATTGGGGTATTTTTTTAGTAGTAGTACTACAGGTACCAGCGGGCCCGGTTTTCCCCCGCATGCTGGTACTTGTGGTTCTCCAAGTACCAGCTTGCGGGGGAGGCTTGCTGGGACTTGTAGTACTGCTACTAAAAACAATATTCATTTTTTGTCAAAAAGGCTATCAGCCTCCCATCCGCAGCCCTTGGATGGGGGGGACAGCCTCGGGCTTCACCCCTGGTCCTTGGGTGGCTGGAGGGGGGGGACCCCTTGATTGAAGGGGTCCCCACTCCTCCAGGGTACCCCGGCCAGGGGTGACTAGTTGGTTATGTAATGCCAGGGCCGCCGGGACCTATATAAAAGTGTCCCCCGGCTGTGGCATTATGTATCTGGCTAGTGGAGCCCAGTGCTGGTTTCAGAAATACGGGGGACCCCTACACTTTTTGTCCCCCGTATTTTTGGAACCAGGACCAGGCGCAGAGCCCGGTGCTGGTTGTTTAAATATGGGGGAACCCCTATCATTTTTTTCCCCATATTTTTTCAACCAGGGCCAGCTCAAAGAGCCCGAGGCTGGTTTTGCTTAGGAGGGGGGACCCCACGCATTTTTTTTTTTTTTTTAAATATCACTTTCCCATCCCCTTCCCACTGATAAACATGCACGGATCTCATGGATCCGTGCATGCCTAGCCAAACACGGGGAAAAAAAGCAGGTCTGTTTTTTTTTAGCACTTTTTCACGAATTGTATTTCAGCACGGCAGTGTTTGGCTATTGTCGGCAGTGTTTGTGATTTGCACTTTTTAGTAAATTACCGATTTCTACCAAATTGCAGGCGTATTTGACCGATGGTGTATTGATTCGTGATTTTTTCCTAGGACTTCCAAAATATTACGAATGCCCTCATTACTGCCGAGATTTTTGCTTAGTAAATTCCCGAAATGACACTTTGAAGAAAAAACGTCATCTCGGTCAAAATCGGGACCTTAGTAAATATACCCCAATGTGTGGGTGTATTGTTTTCTCTTATGGGATGTAGTGTTTTGCGACGTACAGCACACATTTCTCTAACGTCCTAAGTGGATGCTGGGACTCCGTAAGGACCATGGGGAATAGCGGCTCCGCAGGAGACTGGGCACAACTAAAAGAAAGCTTTAGACTACTGGTGTGCACTGGCTCTTCCCACTATGACCCTCCTCCAGACTTCAGTTAGATTCTTGTGCCCGGCTGAGCTGGATGCACACTAGGGGCTCTCCTGAGCTCCTAGAAAGAAAGTATATTTAGGTTTTTTATTTTACAGTGAGATCTGCTGGCAACAGACTCACTGCAGCGAGGGACTAAGGGGAGAAGAAGCGAACCTACCTAACAGGTGGTAGTTTGGGCTTCTTAGGCTACTGGACACCATTAGCTCCAGAGGGATCGACCGCAGGACCCGACCTTGGTGTTCGTTCCCGGAGCCGCGCCGCCGGCCCCCTTACAGAGCCAGAAGCAAGAAGTGTTCCGGAAAATCGGCGGCAGAAGACTTCAGTCTTCAACAAGGTAGCGCACAGCTGCAGTGCTGTGCGCTACCTTGTTGAAGACTGAAGCCATTGTTCCTCATGCACACCTCACACTCCGGTCACTGATGGGTGCAGGGCGCTGGGGGGGGGGCGCCCTGAGGGCAATATAAGACACCTTGGCTGGCAAATCTACACCATATATAGTCAGGAAGGCTATATAGGTGTAAAAATACCCCTGCCAGAATTCCAGAAAAATCGGGAGAAGTCCGCCGGAAAAGGGGCGGGGCCATCTCCCTCAGCACACTGGCTCCATTTTTCCCTCACAGCTCCGCTGGAAGGACGCTCCCTGGCTCTCCCCTGCAGTGTACAAGCTACAGAAGGGTAAAAAAGAGAGGGGGGGCACTAAATTTAGGCGCAGTATATATTATATAAGCAGCTATAAGGGAAAAACACTCATTTATAGTGGGATCCCTGTGTTATATAGCGCTCTGGTGTGTGCTGGCATACTCTCTCTCTGTCTCCCCAAAGGGCTTTGTGGGGTCCTGTCCTCTGTCAGAGCATTCCCTGTGTGTATGCGGTGTGTCGGTACGACTGTGTCGACATGTTTGATGAGGAGGCTTATGTGGAGGCGGAGCAGATGCCGATAAATGTGATGTCACCCCCTGTGGGGTCGACACCTGAGTGGATGGTGCTGTGGAAGGAATTACGTGACAGTGTCGACTCCTTGCATAAAAGGTTTGACGACATACCAAATGTGGGACAGCCGGCTTTCAGCCTGTGCCTGCCCAGGCGTCTCAAAAGCCATCAGGGGCTCTAAAACGCCTGCTACCTCAGATGGCAGACACAGATGTCGACACGGATACTGACTCCAGTGTCGACGACGATGAGACTAATGTAACTTCCAGTAGGGCCACACGTTACATGATTGAGGCAATGAAAAATGTGTTGCACATTTCTGATGTTACCCCCGGTACCACAAAAAAAGGGTATTATGTTTGGAGAGAAAAAACTACCAGTAGCTTTTCCTCCATCTGAAGAGTTAAATGAAGTGTGTGAAGAAGCGTGGGCTTCCCCTGATAAGAAACTGGTAATTTCTAAGAGGTTACTAATGGCGTACCCTTTCCCGCCAGAGGATAGGTCACGTTGGGAAACATCCCCTAGGGTGGATAAAGCGCTCACATGCTTGTCAAAGAAGGTGGCACTACCGTCTCCGGATACGGCCGCCCTGAAGGAATCTGCTGATAGAAAGCAGGAGGCTATCCTGAAGTCTATATATACACACACAGGTGTTATACTGAGACCAGCTATTGCTTCAGCATGGATGTGCAGTGCTGCAGCTGCGTGGTCAGATTCCCTGTCGGAAAATATTAATACCCTAGACAGGGACACTATATTGCTAACCGTAGAGCATATTAAAGACGCACTTTTATACATGAGGGATGCACAGAGGGATATTTGCCGGCTGGCATCTAAAATAAGTGCAATGTCCATTTCTGCCAGGAGAGGGTTATGGACTCGGCAGTGGACAGGAGATGCAGATTCTAAAAGACACATGGAAGTTATGCCTTATAAGGGTGAGGAGTTGTTCGGGGATGGTCTCTCGGACCTCGTTTCCACAGCAACAGCTGGGAAGTCTACATTTTTACCCCATGTTCCCTCACAGCCAAAGAAAGCACCGTATTATCAGGTACAGTCCTTTCGGCCCAATAGGGGCAAGCGGGTTAGGGGCGCGTCCTTTCTGCCCAGAGGCAGAGGTAGAGGGAAAAAGCTGCAGCATACAGCCAGTTCCCAGGAGCAAAAGTCCTCCCCCGCTTCCTCTAAGTCCACAGCATGATGCTGGGGCTCCACAGGCGGAGCCAGGTATGGTGGGGGCCCGTCTCAAATATTTCAGCAATCAGTGGGCTTGTTCACGGGTGGATCCCTGGATCCTTCAAGTGGTATCTCAGGGGTACAAGCTGGAATTTGAGACGTCTTCCCCCCCGCCGTTTCCTCAAATCTGCCTTACCAACCACTCCCTCAGGCAGGGAGGCAGTGTTACAGGCGATTCACAAGCTGTATTCACAACAGGTGATAGTAAAGGTGCCCCTACTTCAACAAGGACGGGGTTACTATTCCACAATGTTTGTGGTACCGAAACCGGACGGTTCGGTGAGACCCATTTTAAATTTGAAATCCTTGAACACATATATAAAAAAATTCAAGTTCAAGATGGAATCGCTCAGGGCGGTTATTGCAAGCCTGGACGAGGGGGATTACTTGGTATCACTGGACATCAAGGATGCTTACCTGCATGTCCCCATTTACCATCCTCACCAGGAGTACCTCAGATTTGTGGTACAGGATTGTCATTACCAATTCCAGACGTTGCCGTTCGGTCTATCCACGGCTCCGAGGGTCTTTACCAAGGTAATGGCCGAAATAATGATACTCCTTCGAAAGAAGGGAGTTTTAATTATCCCGTACTTGGACGATCTCCTGATAAAGGCGAGGTCCAGGGAGCAGTTGTTGGTCGGGGTAGCACTATCTCGGGAGGTGCTACAACAGCACGGCTGGATTCTAAATATTCCAAAGTCACAGCTGGTCCCTACGACACGTCTACTGTTCCTGGGGATGGTTCTGGACACAGAACAGAAAAAAGTGTTTCTCCCGGAGGAGAAGGCCAAGGAGCTGTCATCTCTAGTCAGAGGCCTTCTAAAACCAAAACAGGTATCGGTGCATCACTGCACGCGGATCCTGGGAAAGATGGTAGCTTCCTACGAAGCAATTCCATTCGGCAGGTTCCATGCAAGAACCTTTCAGTGGGACCTGTTGGACAAGTGGTCCGGATCGCATCTTCAGATGCATCGGCTGATAACCCTGTCTCCAAGGACCAGGGTGTCTGCTGTGGTGGCTGCAGAGTGCTCATCTTCAAGAAGGCCGCAGATTCGGCATACAGAACTGGGTCCTGGTGACAACGGATGCCAGCCTTCGAGGCTGGGGGGCAGTCACACAGGGAAGAAACTTCCAAGGACTATGGTCAAGTCAGGAGACTTCCCTGCACATAAATATTCTGGAGCTGAGGGCCATTTACAATGCCCTAAGTCAGGCAAAACCCCTGCTTCAAAACCAGCCGGTACTGATCCAGTCAGACAACATCACGGCGGTCACCCATGTAAACCGACAGGGCGGCACGAGAAGCAGGACGGCGATGGCAGAAGCCACAAGGATTCTCCGATGGGCGGAAAATCACGTGTTAGCACTGTCAGCAGTGTTCATTCCAGGAGTGGACAACTGGGAAGCAGACTTCCTCAGCAGGCACGACCTCCACCCGGGAGAGTGGGGACTTCATCCAGAAGTCTTCCAACTGATTGTAAACCGTTGGGAAAGGCCACAGGTGGACATGATGGCGTCCCGCCTAAACAAAAAGCTAGAAAGATATTGCGCCAGGTCAAGAGACCCGCAGGCGATAGCTGTGGACGCTCTAGTGACACCGTGGGTGTACCGGTCGGTTTATGTGTTCCCTCCTCTTCCTCTCATACCAAAGGTACTGAGGATAATAAGGAGAAGAGGAGTAAGAACTATACTCATTGTTCCGGATTGGCCAAGAAGAGCTTGGTACCCGGAACTTTAAGAAATGATGTCAGAGGACCCATGGCCTCTGCCGCTCAGACAGGACCTGCTGCAGCAGGGGCCCTGTCTGTTCCAAGACTTACCGCGGCTGCGTTTGACGGCATGGCGGTTGAACACCGGATCCTGAAGGAAAAGGGCATTCCGGAGGAAGTTATTCCTACTCTGATTAAAGCTAGGAAAGAAGTAACCGCAAATCATTATCACCGCATATGGCGAAAATATGTTGCGTGGTGTGAGGCCAGGAAGGCCCCAATGGAGGAATTTCAGCTGGGCCGTTTCCTGCACTTCCTACAGTCAGGGGTGACTATGGGCCTAAAATTGGGTTCCATTAAGGTCCAGATTTCGGCTCTATCGATTTTCTTCCAGAGAGAACTGGCTTCACTACCTGAAGTTCAGACTTTTGTTAAGGGAGTGCTGCATATTCAGCCCCCTTTTGTGCCTCCAGTGGCACCTTGGGATCTCAACGTGGTGTTGGATTTCCTAAAGTCACATTGGTTTGAGCCACTTAAAACCGTGGAATTGAAGTATCTCACGTGGAAAGTGGTCATGTTGTTGGCCTTGGCTTCGGCCAGGCGTGTATCAGAATTGGCGGCTTTGTCATGTAAAAGCCCTTATCTGATTTTCCATATGGATAGGGCAGAATTGAGGACTCGTCCCCAGTTTCTTCCTAAAGTGGTATCAGCTTTTCATCTGAACCAACCTATCGTGGTGCCTGCGGCTACTACAGACTTGGAGGCTTCCAAGTTGTTGGACGTAGTCAGGGCCCTGAAAATCTATATTTCCAGGACAGCTGGAGTCAGAAAGACTGACTCGCTATTTATCCTGTATGCGCCCAACAAGTTGGGTGCACCTGCTTCAAAGAAGACTATTGCTCGCTGGATCTGTAGTACGATTCAGCTTGCACATTCTGCGGCTGGACTGCCACATCCTAAATCAGTAAAAGCCCATTCCACGAGGAAGGTGGGCTCTTCTTGGGCGGCTGCCCGAGGGGTCTCGGCTCTACAACTTTGCCGAGCAGCTACTTGGTCGGGGTCAAACACGTTTGCTAAATTCTACAAGTTTGACACCCTGGCTGAGGAGGACCTAGAGTTTGCCCATTCGGTGCTGCAGAGTCATCCGCACTCTCCCGCCCGTTTGGGAGCTTTGGTATAATCCCCATGGTCCTTACGGAGTCCCAGCATCCACTTAGGACGTTAGAGAAAATAAGAATTTACTCAACGGTAATTCTATTTCTCGTAGTCCGTAGTGGATGCTGGGCGCCCATCCCAAGTGCGGATTGTCTGCAATACTTGTATATAGTTATTGCCTAACTAAAGGGTTATTGTTGAGCCATCTATTGAGAGGCTCAGTTGTTATCATACTGTTAACTGGGTATTGTATCACGAGTTATACGGTGTGATTGGTGTGGCTGGTATGAGTCTTACCCGGGATTCAAAATCCTTCCTTATTGTGTCAGCTCTTCCGGGCACAGTATCCTAACTGAAGTCTGGAGGAGGGTCATAGTGGGAGGAGCCAGTGCACACCAGTAGTCTAAAGCTTTCTTTTAGTTGTGCCCAGTCTCCTGCGGAGCCGCTATTCCCCATGGTCCTTACGGAGTCCCAGCATCCACTACGGACTACGAGAAATAGAATTACCGGTGAGTAAATTCTTATTTTATAGCACATGGTAATAAGATACACCTGGCGTCCGCAATATATATTAGAGCTGGCATTTTAAATATTTATTAGAAAGTAATTTGACTTTAACAGATGGGGGCTGCGTCTGCGATATCACGTTATTAATGATACACTGTACAAACACGGCTGTGGTCTACCAGCTAAAGATGGATGCATCTTGATGCTGCCGAATCATTTGCTGGTTTGTGTTTTTTGTGTAATCAGTAAGGCGCTGATATAAAATTCAAGGGACATATGTGTTTCTCACAATATTTAAAATGCTACAGCGTATTTGTATTGTTGCAAAACAAAGTTCAAATAAGTCATATTGTGTTTGATTCAGATTGGATTGTTTATCTGAATAAAGAACATTTAACAGTTGGTGCATAGCCATAATATAGCTGTGTTAGCATTCTGAGGCAAATTCATATACTTTTAAACCCATGCCTAAAGTAACTTTTGGTGCTTGTATACAGTGTGATTTCTTTGTGACAAAAGAGCCGCATGGTCTGTCCTCCATTTTGGGCTAGCCACATGGCCTGTCCACCATCTTGTTCAAGCCACATGGATGTGAAAGGGGGAGGAACAGTGGACATTTTAGGAAGGTCACTTTATTCAATTTAGCTAAACAGCTGATTTTCAGTCTGGTTAAAACAATCAGTTTCCTTTGTCACAAAGAAACAACATTTGTGTACAAATCCAACACCATTTAAAAGCTGCCAATAAATTTATTTAGCCCATGCCATAGTCAATTACAAATAGTTTCGATTGGGCCTGGTGAGAGTAAAAAAAAAAATAGTTTCTTTATTTTTTTTTCTTCTCTTTCCAGG
This sequence comes from Pseudophryne corroboree, assembly GCF_028390025.1. Lineage (NCBI taxonomy): Eukaryota > Metazoa > Chordata > Amphibia > Anura > Myobatrachidae > Pseudophryne > Pseudophryne corroboree. The sequence goes on along the minus strand of NC_086452.1, from coordinate 312,606,585 downwards.
ACTTGTTAACTCTGTTTGCTAGGGTAGGATAGCCATTAAAATGTTAATTAACTTGTTCAACCACTTTAGTAGTGCAAGACAAATATCTTTGATATGCAAATCATAGAGGCCCTGAGAGAAACTATAGTCATTCAGTGTGTCCACGAATACATATGAAGGGTCTCATAGGAGTGCAGTAAATGGTGTATATATATTATATTATTATAATTATGGGTATTTATATCAGTGTATGTTCTGCAAGATATCTATCCAATCTGAATCATAGCATTTAAATTATAGATTATTGCAGTCATTATAGATCTGTGTGAAATCGGATACATTTATTTGCTATATATATATTTGAATTAGTGTGTTAAGGGAGTAATTGTAAAAACATAAAATGCAGTTCCAGCCTAAACGCTTAGGTATACATTCAAAAGGGGATCATCTTTGTGGGTGACTTCCGGCGAATGTAAGGAACAATTGTGTGTTGTGTTAGTGAGCAATAGTAATTTTATTGCTCACATTTATCAAGATAGTGTGGTTTATTGAATTGCGAACGCACGTTTGTACACGTGGTACGGTACGTGAGGACAGTGTACCGAAGCGCGCACGTGGTGCAGGGTCACGCACGTGGCGTAGAGAAACGCGCGGTTGCGTGTTTACGCAAGGTTGCGTAGAGTTGCGAGCGCAAATTATAACTGCACAATAGCAGTTCAATTTAAGGCGGGATAGTATACATTTAATACTATAGCACATAACTATCCGATTTCAAAAGCAGATTACCGTAATATTTTTTTTAAACTGTACTACCTCTGGGGTAAAACCATCAATCAAAGGGAGTGATATTTTTCTGTACAGAAAAACACTGTGTATTTGTGTGAGCTGAAAGTAGGAGTGGATGTATTGAACCCTGGGAAATCAGGATCTCGTGGAAACACTTAAGTTAGCAGAGGCTCAGTGGCATAGGGTTTGCAACCTTACGTATCAAGAACTAGGTGTTCAAAGTGGACTAGGTGTTCAAAGTGGACTAGTTGTTCAAAGTGGACTAGGTGCTCCAGGTGAACTAGGTGTTCTAGGTAAACTAGGTGTAGTGTGACAGTGATCGTAGGGCATATAGATAACAAGTATTTATAGGCCGTGCGATTGAACTGCACATCCGTGTGTTCTACACAGCACAACGTGATATTATTGTGTCATATGCGCTGTGGAAAGCATACGCAGACTTGATTGTGTAAACAATGGGTTTTTCGCTGATTTCGTCAGGAAATCTCCCTGGTGAAAGTTCATTGGAAAGGGTGATTAATAGGTATTGAAGTTTTCTGTTTTTCTCCCTACAAAAAATTCCAGTGGAAAGATACCGAAAAGGAAGTTTTCGCTGTTTTTCTCTCTCAGGAAAATATTCCAACAGAACCTCCACCGAAAGAAATTATGGTGCTGAAGGGTCTGATAGGAGTCCGTAGTTGGGTACACTGAGTTTTCAACTGGTGGAGTGGGTCGGAGTATTGGCCAGCATGGGCAGGAGCGAGTGAAAGCGCTAGGTTGACTTTCACCATCTGCTTGCGTTGTGTATTTGGTGTTTGTGATAAAAGGCCCACAATGGGAGCCAAATGCACAAGTGAGAGATATTCGGCAGCCAGGGTTCAGGCTGGGGAGCTGAGGCCCAAAGGGTCCGCAAGGTTTATTATGTGTGGGAAATATGGTCCACACTCGGAGGCTTTTTGCGATGAATGGGTACATATGACTGCTGAAGATAGGGCATCATTCCCTAGGGTTGGTGAGTTTGATCCTGAGGTATTGCAGATAGTATGTCTAACCAAAGTCATATAAGACAAGAACGGAAATAGAACTATTTGAACTTGTAGCAACAATAAACAAGTAGAAAAAAAGAGAAAGCAAGTACACCGCCATATGTAGATGTGGAAGCAGTTACGGCCAGCATACAAACTATAGAAAATAATAAAAATTAAAATATGAAAAATATGAATGTAACCTATATATGTACTAATGAATGTTGAAGTTTTATTTAGGAGGAAAAGGCGACCTGACTGGTTTCAGCTGTTTCTCATGCACTCAGAGGAGTATCCAACCGGTAAAAGAGGAGCAGTAGCCTGCAGGGGAAGTGGCTGAGACCAGTGGAACTGGTAAGTATGAAGTCATTCGAGTATATATATAGTAAAACCCAAAAATAAAATAAAAAATCAAGAAAGTAACGTCAGAAATGGAGAATATCCTGTCCGCACATTAGTATTTGCCAGTAGGAAAGCGGACATAGATAGGGTAACCCCCGGGTATTTCTTTTAGTTAACATATAAGAAGTATTCATTTCTAGTAATGCCCCTAGTCAAGATTAGCTCAGAAATGTTTGTTGGACCATGTACAGACCCTTAGTACGGAATGAGAAGGATTGAATGAATACTTCGCATTACCTAGAAACTTGTTGATTTTTTTTTCTTTTGCAGTAATAGAAAATTCTCCATCTGGATAAGATCACTGGTAAACACTAATTTGGCAAATGGGAGGAATGAGAGAAGTGCAACATTACCCTTTGACAAAACCTGCTGAAGTTACGATTGGGCCTCTATGATGCTAAACCCTCTCCTTTTTTTCCTAGCAGCAGTGGCCCCTGACTAACTTAATCGACAGAGATTTTGTTAAATGTGAAATACATATATTGTACTCCCGATCAGGAAGTACAAGGTATGTTAGATACCCTCAAAGACTAATGTTGCATTCCACTGTTCTAGATTCATGTCCATCACAGGTAGAGGAAATTATCTCACAGATACCGGGTTCCCCTTGAACTTAGGATGGACAGGACACTGGATTGATGGCTGAGGTAGTCCCAGTAGTGACACAGCATGCACAAGCTTTAAGGGGGGGGTAGACCAAGTAGTTAATCAATTCCCCGTAGTGCCCAATCCAGTTGTCATTTTAATAAAAATCCTCTCCACCTCTACAAATTTATCTGTCACCAACCTCTATTCTGTTTCTCCACAGTTTCCTCATCATCTTTTGCGTTCACACAGGGTGGTACAATACATGGACCCAATTCTCCCAAGATTTCGACTGACAAGCCCTGCATGACTGTTTACAGTCCTTTCAGCCTGAGAGTGGGTCGGTGCTGATACAATATGTTGATGACTTGTTGTTGTGTGCTGATTCATTTGAGTCATCCCTGGCAGATACGAAGCAGTTTCTGTTTCATCTCTTCCAAACAGGACACCAGGTATCAAGGGATAAACTACAGTTGTGTAGGACAAGGGTCAAATACCTGGGACGTAGTATTGGTAGATGATTTGACAGTTCATACACCACATGCCGTATTGGTCTTTCAAAGTTCTGCCCGAACCCGGTATGTCTCATCAGCACAATGGCACCGTTATATTACTGCAGTGTGCCTTGTCAAGCACAAAGGATGGAGGATGAGAATACTGGTGAAGGGAAATTTTGTATAGACACTGATATGCATGATGGTATGGAATATCTGAATCAGACCTTTGCTATGAGACCAGACATAAGTGAATGTAGACCTGATATTTTCTTCTTCTTTCTCTCCTCTAGAGATGTTTTTTTTTTTTTTTTTTTTGAGTTATGCTCATGGTGCAAAGACACAACAGTTAAATTAAGATACAAATTTGTGTTCCCTACAGGAAAAGGAGGTCTGGAAGTCGAAGGGGTATGGTTAGGAGTCCCCAGGACTCTGGAGAGATGGACAAGGTAAGCCAGTGGCCCCCAGGACGTATCTCCCAAGCCTAGCTGAGGCGGCATATGATCTGACTCACCTAGGGTAAGGAAGGTATGTGCAAATTGGTAAGAGCTTACTGGCGTGTACCAGGGTTCTCTTCTCAGGCAAGCAGGAAAGCAATGACCTGTCTTACTTGCATGAGGAAGAACATTTGGTAAGGTAGTACTAACAGAGCCATCCCATATCCCTCCTGCAAACGGACCTTTTCAGGTAATATAAATTGACTTCGTACAATTAACACCCTTTAGGAATTATTGTTATGTATTGGTGTGCACTGATGTTTTCTCAAACTGGGTAGAGGTATTTCCTGCCACCACGGATACTGCTGTGTTTACCGCAAAGAAAATTGTGCAGAAATTTGTGTGTAGATATGGTACCCCTAGAAGTAGGAGCAAAGTGATACTGGACTATTGTGGTCGTAGACACTGCCACTAGTATTATGTAGCATCGGAACCACTCCCAGATCTTCACTTAACGAATCACCCTCTTCAAAATTTTTGTTTTTGTTTTGGGTTTTTTTGGGGTTTTTTTGGAAGACAACCTCATGTCATGATTGATCCGCACAATGATCAGAAATACACCAATGAGGTGACAGTACAGTACCTTATCGAGATGAGCCAGCATTTGAGAACTTGACAAAAGAACTTGAAACTGTTGATTCCTGGTATGCCAAATACTAACTGTCTTGATTGTGAACCAAGAGACTGTGTGATTGTTCTTACGCTCAGGTTGCCTAATAGACAGGTGGGAAGGACCATACCAAGTTTTGTTGACAGCACTATCCCAGTGAAAGTAGCCGAGAGTGAGACTTGGGTCCACGATTCCCATTGCAGGAAAGTCGGTAGTCTGGAAGGAACTCGTAAATGGAGTGAGATTGCAGAAGTATCACCAGAGAGTCTGTTCCGTGAAGACTGAGAGGCGGCACTGTTGAACACTACCTGAGCGTACTAAAGGATTACAGAAAGACCAGTCATTGTAATTGATTTGCTATGGACAAGATTTTTTTTCTTCTTTTTACCGCTGACAAACATTTTTTTTCAGGACATTCTATTTTTGCGAGGTTTTTCATGAGTCGAGTGTGGGACTGGAACTGGTTCTGGAGAAATGAGTGATTTCTTCATAGGATCCCAGGATCAGCCTATCAGTTTGTTAAAGCCATAGAAAATCAAAGGTCTAATGGTTACGGAGTTCAAAGGTAACGTGATAGGCTATTGTCTGAGGAATACTGTATTTTGTAATTATTGTGACCCCATAATTGATGATGAGTGCATCCAGAGATGTCAATCTAGCAATAAGGCAGCATTTGACAGACATCCCTTGAGTGATTACCACTCACTAGTGGGTAAGGTTTTAAACCAAACGGAATGTTGGATGTGCTCACAGGTACCTCTAAGACGAAATGATGCAGGATTAATGCCATATTTTTTTTAGAGTTAGCTGAGGTACTTGTATTACACGGAAGGGGGAGGGGACCGGTGGACAAGGAATATAATATAACTAGACCCCCTAGTCTTAAGGTCCACCAGTACCATAGATAAATCCCTGGTATGTTTAAATCTCACCAATTTCAGGAAATTGGGAGGTAATCAGGAACAATCAGACAATGGCTATTTACACATAGCAGATAAAGAGCTCATTAATATATGTGGAAGAAAGGTTTATGAATGGCTCTCCCCGAACTCCAAAGGTTTATGTTATCTAGGAAGGACACTACTTATAACCCTTGTTCAATGATGAAACAGACCTGGCATACGTTCTAGAAATGGAAACAATGTTCAGGGAATGATAGGAATGTAAATCATGAAAATTTGATATGTCTCTTTCACGATTTGTTTGTGTTTTCTCCCTCTACCCAGCAGAACCTTAATCGAATCCGAACATCAGTGTACAAAGACGTAGGTACATGTATGTATGAAATGTTCGTTCAAATCAGACATCATAGGCCATAGCACTGTCCCAGCATACTCTATAGGTTGAATGTTGTCCCACACCCAACCTGTGGTCCCGTGACCGCCGAGTGCATATAGAGGATGTCTCGTCCTATTCCCTGTCTTCCCCAAATATAGTCAAGTGTCTGATTTGCGAAATGAATACATACGTGTGTCTAGGTCACCGATTATTGTTTGAAATATTTTTTTTATGTTAATAATTTATGGCAGTTATTGTTTACTGCCAAAGGGTGGACTGTCGAAGTCAAACATATTACATAGAGAGAACATCCAAACTCCAAACAGATGAGTCGCTATGCTCTGCAAATACGCGCAGCGAGCACAGCAATATATAGTAGCATACGCATTTACACAGACAAGCCACAAAGATATATTCAATACATATTTCATACAGCACATAAATTTAAACATATCAAGCACCAGACATCATAATATTTCAAATTATATAATGGAATATAACGTCATGTATGTGTATTGTTGGAGCGGAGCAAGATGGACATGCCGTGCTTGGTGTCAAAGTAACCAGATTAATGTGTGGATTCATTTGATGCCTGTGATTAGTTTGTAGCACATTGCAATGAGAAGTTATGATTAAATGTATGAAAGCTAAAGTCACTGTTATTAGAACAATGAACTTCCTGGAAGACAGCATGCTTGCAGAAAGGAACCAGTGGCTATCTCCTGTAATTACACCATCAAGGCTGGACGTTGCTTGCATATGAACTGACCAATGACTCATCATGAATGAGAAAGTTCCCTCCCCTAGACCAATAACGAGAGATCTGTACACCCCCAACAGACTCAGTGTATAGCTGATCCCACACAGAAGAGTTTCCTGTTTCTCACCTGGGTCCTGAGCGAGATGGTGTTTTGGTGATACTCTGCTGATGTAAGCTGGTGTTGAGGCAGAGCTAAAGATGGAGGAACTGGAGCGATTAGTGCATAAAGTGCATTGAGGGAGATGGTAATTGTATGCTGGCTGTGTCTGTAATGAATTAGTTTGTAATAACTGCTTACTGTGTACATTGTAACCATGTAAATATATATATACTGTACATGTGACATATTGTATACATATCCTTTTAATAACAAATATATACATCAATGAGCTTTGGAACTCAGACAATGCGTGGGTGTATTGTTTTCTCTTATGGGATGTAGTGTTTTGCAACGAACAGCACACATTTATAGCACATGGTAATAAGATACGCCTGGCGTCCGCAATATATATTAGAGCTGACATTTTAAATATTTATTAGAAAGTAATTTGACTTTAACAGTTGTGATGTTGAGCGTGGCTACATCTGTACATGAGGCAGCCAAAAAAATAGTATGCTTTTCTGGGTGTGGGAAGTTAGTATTTCATGTGTATCTGGCCTTTAGTGATTCAGCAATTTAGGGGTGCCAAAATGAGATTATATCTTGCCCCCCCCAACCTAAAAACGTTCTGACGCCCCTGAATGAACATCAAGTGATGGGAGTTGTGCATTTAGAGGAATGTTTCCCTTTATGTTGGTTGGTTGGTTGGTTGGTTGGTTGGTTGGTTGGTTGGTTACAAAGTTTTTTACCACCATAAAACAATGTTTACTTGTACTCAGAGCATTTAGATGGATGTTGGCCTACTTTGGGGTACCTTTTGCAGGTGAACTTTATACAGAAAAGAGCAGTTTTATTCACATAAACACTAGAGATGAGCGGGTTCGGTTTCTCTGAATCCGAACCCGCACGAACTTCATGTTTTTTTCACGGGTCCGAGCAGACTCGGATCCTCCCGCCTTGCTCGGTTAACCCGAGCGCGCCCGAACGTCATCATGACGCTGTCGGATTCTCGCGAGACTCGGATTCTATATAAGGAGCCGCGCGTCGCCGCCATTTTCACACGTGCATTGAGATTGATAGGGAGAGGACGTGGCTGGCGTCCTCTCCATTTAGATTAGGGTTGAGAGAGAGAGAGAGAGATTGACCTGAGGCTGTGATACTGTAGAAGAGAGTGCAGAGTTTAGTGACTGACGACCACAGTGACCACCAGACAGTGCAGTTGTTTGTTTTATTTAATATATCCGTTCTCTGCCTGAAAAAAACGATACACACAGTGACTCAGTCACATACCATATCTGTGTGCACTGCTCAGCCCAGTGTGCTGCATCAATGTATATATATATCTGACTGTGCTCAGCTCACACAGCTTATAATTGTGGGGGAGACTGGGGAGCACTGCAGTGCCAGTTATAGGTTATAGCAGGAGCCAGGAGTACATAATATTATATTAAAATTAAACAGTGCACACTTTTGCTGCAGGAGTGCCACTGCCAGTGTGACTAGTGACCAGTGACCTGACCACCAGTATATATAATATTAGTAGTATACTATCTCTTTATCAACCAGTCTATATTAGCAGCAGACACAGTACAGTGCGGTAGTTCACGGCTGTGGCTACCTCTGTGTCGGCACTCGGCAGCCCGTCCATAATTGTATATACCACCTAACCGTGGTTTTTTTTTCTTTCTTTATAGTCATACTAGTTACGAGTATACTATCTCTTTATCAACCAGTCTATATTAGCAGCAGACACAGTACAGTGCGGTAGTTCACGGCTGTGGCTACCTCTGTGTCGGCACTCGGCAGCCCGTCCATAATTGTATATACCACCTAACCGTGGTTTTTTTTTCTTTCTTTATACATACATACTAGTTACGAGTATACTATCTCTTTATCAACCAGTCTATATTAGCAGCAGACACAGTACAGTGCGGTAGTTCACGGCTGTGGCTACCTCTGTGTCGGCACTCGGCAGCCCGTCCATAATTGTATATACCACCTAACCGTGGTTTTTTTTTCTTTTATACATACATACTAGTTACGAGTATACTATCTCTTTATCAACCAGTCTATATATTAGCAGCAGACACAGTACAGTGCGGTAGTTCACGGCTGTGGCTACCTCTGTGTCGGCACTCGGCAGCCCGTCCATAATTGTATATACCACCTAACCGTGGTTTTTTTTTCTTTCTTTATACATACATACTAGTTACGAGTATACTATCTCTTTATCAACCAGTCTATATATTAGCAGCAGACACAGTACAGTGCGGTAGTTCACGGCTGTGGCTACCTCTGTGTCGGCACTCGGCAGCCCGTCCATAATTGTATATACCACCTAACCGTGGTTTTTTTTTCTTTCTTTATACATACATACTAGTTACGAGTATACTATCTCTTTATCAACCAGTCTATATTAGCAGCAGACACAGTACAGTGCGGTAGTTCACGGCTGTGGCTACCTCTGTGTCGGCACTCGGCAGCCCGTCCATAATTGTATATACCACCTAACCGTGGTTTTTTTTTCTTTCTTTATACATACATACTAGTTACGAGTATACTATCTCTTTATCAACCAGTCTATATATTAGCAGCAGACACAGTACAGTGCGGTAGTTCACGGCTGTGGCTACCTCTGTGTCGGCACTCGGCAGCCCGTCCATAATTGTATATACCACCTAACCGTGGTTTTTTTTTCTTTCTTTATACATACATACTAGTTACGAGTATACTATCTCTTTATCAACCAGTCTATATTAGCAGCAGACACAGTACAGTGCGGTAGTTCACGGCTGTGGCTACCTCTGTGTCGGCACTCGGCAGCCCGTCCATAATTGTATATACCACCTAACCGTGGTTTTTTTTTCTTTCTTTATACATACATACTAGTTACGAGTATACTATCTCTTTATCAACCAGTCTATATATTAGCAGCAGACACAGTACAGTGCGGTAGTTCACGGCTGTGGCTACCTCTGTGTCGGCACTCGGCAGCCCGTCCATAATTGTATATACCACCTAACCGTGGTTTTTTTTTCTTCTTTATACATACATACTACTACGACATCTCTTTATCAACCAGTCTATATTAGCAGCAGACACAGTACAGTACGGTAGTTCACGGCTGTGGCTACCTCTGTGTCTGCACTCGGCAGGCAGTCCGTCCATAATTGTATACCACCTAACCGTGGTTTTTTTTTCTTTCTTCTTTATACATACATAGTTACATAGACATCTCTTTATCAACCAGTCTATATTAGCAGCAGACACAGTACAGTACGGTAGTTCACGGCTGTGGCTACCTCTGTGTCTGCACTCGGCAGGCAGTCCGTCCATAATTGTATACCACCTAACCGTGGTTTTTTTTTCTTTCTTCTTTATACATACATAGTTACATAGACATCTCTTTATCAACCAGTCTATATTAGCAGCAGACACAGTACAGTACGGTAGTTCACGGCTGTGGCTACCTCTGTGTCTGCACTCGGCAGGCAGTCCGTCCATAATTGTATACCACCTAACCGTGGTTTTTTTTTCTTTCTTCTTTATACATACATAGTTACATAGACATCTCTTTATCAACCAGTCTATATTAGCAGCAGACACAGTACAGTACGGTAGTTCACGGCTGTGGCTACCTCTGTGTCTGCACTCGGCAGTCCGTCCATAATTGTATACTAGTATCCATCTCCATTGTTTACCTGAGGTGCCTTTTAGTTGTGCCTATTAAAATATGGAGAACAAAAATGTTGAGGTTCCAAAATTAGGGAAAGATCAAGATCCACTTCCACCTCGTGCTGAAGCTGCTGCCACTAGTCATGGCCGAGACGATGAAATGCCAGCAACGTCGTCTGCCAAGGCCGATGCCCAATGTCATAGTACAGAGCATGTCAAATCCAAAACACCAAATATCAGAAAAAAAAGGACTCCAAAACCTAAAATAAAATTGTCGGAGGAGAAGCGTAAACTTGCCAATATGCCATTTACGACACGGAGTGGCAAGGAACGGCTGAGGCCCTGGCCTATGTTCATGGCTAGTGGTTCAGCTTCACATGAGGATGGAAGCACTCAGCCTCTCGCTAGAAAAATGAAAAGACTCAAGCTGGCAAAAGCAGCACAGCAAAGAACTGTGCATTCTTCGAAATCCCAAATCCACAAGGAGAGTCCAATTGTGTCGGTTGCGATGCCTGACCTTCCCAACACTGGACGTGAAGAGCATGCGCCTTCCACCATTTGCACGCCCCCTGCAAGTGCTGGAAGGAGCACCCGCAGTCCAGTTCCTGATAGTCAGATTGAAGATGTCAGTGTTGAAGTACACCAGGATGAGGAGGATATGGGTGTTGCTGGCGCTGGGGAGGAAATTGACCAGGAGGATTCTGATGGTGAGGTGGTTTGTTTAAGTCAGGCACCCGGGGAGACACCTGTTGTCCGTGGGAGGAATATGGCCGTTGACATGCCAGGTGAAAATACCAAAAAAATCAGCTCTTCGGTGTGGAGGTATTTCACCAGAAATGCGGACAACAGGTGTCAAGCCGTGTGTTCCCTTTGTCAAGCTGTAATAAGTAGGGGTAAGGACGTTAACCACCTCGGAACATCCTCCCTTATACGTCACCTGCAGCGCATTCATAATAAGTCAGTGACAAGTTCAAAAACTTTGGGTGACAGCGGAAGCAGTCCACTGACCAGTAAATCCCTTCCTCTTGTAACCAAGCTCACGCAAACCACCCCACCAACTCCCTCAGTGTCAATTTCCTCCTTCCCCAGGAATGCCAATAGTCCTGCAGGCCATGTCACTGGCAATTCTGACGATTCCTCTCCTGCCTGGGATTCCTCCGATGCATCCTTGCGTGTAACGCCTACTGCTGCTGGCGCTGCTGTTGTTGCTGCTGGGAGTCGATGGTCATCCCAGAGGGGAAGTCGTAAGCCCACTTGTACTACTTCCAGTAAGCAATTGACTGTTCAACAGTCCTTTGCGAGGAAGATGAAATATCACAGCAGTCATCCTGCTGCAAAGCGGATAACTGAGGCCTTGACAACTATGTTGGTGTTAGACGTGCGTCCGGTATCCGCCGTTAGTTCACAGGGAACTAGACAATTTATTGAGGCAGTGTGCCCCCGTTACCAAATACCATCTAGGTTCCACTTCTCTAGGCAGGCGATACCAAGAATGTACACGGACGTCAGAAAAAGACTCACCAGTGTCCTAAAAAATGCAGTTGTACCCAATGTCCACTTAACCACGGACATGTGGACAAGTGGAGCAGGGCAGGGTCAGGACTATATGACTGTGACAGCCCACTGGGTAGATGTATGGACTCCCGCCGCAAGAACAGCAGCGGCGGCACCAGTAGCAGCATCTCGCAAACGCCAACTCTTTCCTAGGCAGGCTACGCTTTGTATCACCGCTTTCCAGAATACGCACACAGCTGAAAACCTCTTACGGCAACTGAGGAAGATCATCGCGGAATGGCTTACCCCAATTGGACTCTCCTGTGGATTTGTGGCATCGGACAACGCCAGCAATATTGTGTGTGCATTAAATATGGGCAAATTCCAGCACGTCCCATGTTTTGCACATACCTTGAATTTGGTGGTGCAGAATTTTTTAAAAAACGACAGGGGCGTGCAAGAGATGCTGTCGGTGGCCAGAAGAATTGCGGGACACTTTCGGCGTACAGGCACCGCGTACAGAAGACTGGAGCACCACCAAAAACTACTGAACCTGCCCTGCCATCATCTGAAGCAAGAAGTGGTAACGAGGTGGAATTCAACCCTCTATATGCTTCAGAGGTTGGAGGAGCAGCAAAAGGCCATTCAAGCCTATACAATTGAGCACGATATAGTAGGTGGAATGCACCTGTCTCAGGCGCAGTGGAGAATGATTTCAACGTTGTGCAAGGTTCTGATGCCCTTTGAACTTGCCACACGTGAAGTCAGTTCAGACACTGCCAGCCTGAGTCAGGTCATTCCCCTCATCAGGCTTTTGCAGAAGAAGCTGGAGACATTGAAGGAGGAGCTAACACGGAGCGATTCCGCTAGGCATGTGGGACTTGTGGATGGAGCCCTTAATTCGCTTAACAAGGATTCACGGGTGGTCAATCTGTTGAAATCAGAGCACTACATTTTGGCCACCGTGCTCGATCCTAGATTTAAAGCCTACCTTGGATCTCTCTTTCCGGCAGACACAAGTCTGCTGGGGTTGAAAGACCTGCTGGTGACAAAATTGTCAAGTCAAGCGGAACGCGACCTGTCAACATCTCCTCCTTCACATTCTCCCGCAACTGGGGGTGCGAGGAAAAGGCTCAGAATTCCGAGCCCACCCGCTGGCGGTGATGCAGGGCAGTCTGGAGCGACTGCTGATGCTGACATCTGGTCCGGACTGAAGGACCTGACAACGATTACGGACATGTCGTCTACTGTCACTGCATATGATTCTCTCAACATTGATAGAATGGTGGAGGATTATATGAGTGACCGCATCCAAGTAGGCACGTCACACAGTCCGTACTTATACTGGCAGGAAAAAGAGGCAATTTGGAGGCCCTTGCACAAACTGGCTTTATTCTACCTAAGTTGCCCTCCCACAAGTGTGTACTCCGAAAGAGTGTTTAGTGCCGCCGCTCACCTTGTCAGCAATCGGCGTACGAGGTTACATCCAGAAAATGTGGAGAAGATGATGTTCATTAAAATGAATTATAATCAATTCCTCCGCGGAGACATTGACCAGCAGCAATTGCCTCCACAAAGTACACAGGGAGCTGAGATGGTGGATTCCAGTGGGGACGAATTGATAATCTGTGAGGAGGGGGATGTACACGGTGATATATCGGAGGGTGATGATGAGGTGGACATCTTGCCTCTGTAGAGCCAGTTTGTGCAAGGAGAGATTAATTGCTTCTTTTTTGGGGGGGGTCCAAACCAACCCGTCATATCAGTCACAGTCGTGTGGCAGACCCTGTCACTGAAATGATGGGTTGGTTAAAGTGTGCATGTCCTGTTTTGTTTATACAACATAAGGGTGGGTGGGAGGGCCCAAGGACAATTCCATCTTGCACCTCTTTTTTCTTTTCTTTTTCTTTGCATCATGTGCTGATTGGGGAGGGTTTTTTGGAAGGGACATCCTGCGTGACACTGCAGTGCCACTCCTAAATGGGCCCGGTGTTTGTGTCGGCCACTAGGGTCGCTAATCTTACTCACACAGTCAGCTACCTCATTGCGCCTCTTTTTTTCTTTGCGTCATGTGCTGTTTGGGGAGGGTTTTTTGGAAGGGACATCCTGCGTGACACTGCAGTGCCACTCCTAGATGGGCCCGGTGTTTGTGTCGGCCACTAGGGTCGCTAATCTTACTCACACAGCTACCTCATTGCGCCTCTTTTTTTCTTTGCGTCATGTGCTGTTTGGGGAGGGTTTTTTGGAAGGGACATCCTGCGTGACACTGCAGTGCCACTCCTAGATGGGCCTGGTGTTTGTGTCGGCCACTAGGGTCGCTAATCTTACTCACACAGCTACCTCATTGCGCCTCTTTTTTTCTTTGCGTCATGTGCTGTTTGGGGAGGGTTTTTTGGAAGGGCCATCCTGCGTGACACTGCAGTGCCACTCCTAGATGGGCCCGGTGTTTGTGTCGGCCACTAGGGTCGCTAATCTTACTCACACAGCTACCTCATTGCGCCTCTTTTTTTCTTTGCGTCATGTGCTGTTTGGGGAGGGTTTTTTGGAAGGGACATCCTGCGTGACACTGCAGTGCCACTCCTAGATGGGCCCGGTGTTTGTGTCGGCCACTAGGGTCGCTTATCTTACTCACACAGCGACCTCGGTGCAAATTTTAGGACTAAAAATAATATTGTGAGGTGTGAGGTATTCAGAATAGACTGAAAATGAGTGTAAATTATGGTTTTTGAGGTTAATAATACTTTGGGATCAAAATGACCCCCAAATTCTATGATTTAAGCTGTTTTTTAGTGTTTTTTGAAAAAAACACCCGAATCCAAAACACACCCGAATCCGACAAAAAAAATTCGGTGAGGTTTTGCCAAAACGCGTTCGAACCCAAAACACGGCCGCGGAACCGAACCCAAAACCAAAACCCGAAAAATTTCAGGCGCTCATCTCTAATAAACACCACAGTCATACAATCATTATCATGTAAAAATAGGAAAAACAATATATAGCAATTTCCTGAATAGACCTTGTTTAAGTTGTAAAAGGGCCAATTTTACAGAACATGCACAGTAAAATAAAGAGTAAGTTCAAAGTCCAAGCTCTTTAGGCCCATCCCCTACTTTCATTTCCACCTTGCTTCATTTATTTCTTATCAGGCCTGGCCAACCTGTGCTCTTCAGCTGTTGTAAAACTACACATCCCAGCATGCCCTGCCACAATTTTTGCATTCCCTAATAGCAAACTGTGACATGCTGGGATTTGTAGTTTCACAACAGCTGGGGAGCCACAGGTTGGCTAGGCCTCTCTGAACTGATTCAGAGAATGGGGAGGCACCAGAACCTTCTTTGGGTCAAATGTAACAGAGTGAGAGTTTCAAAAAGTGAGAGATTTGGTAAGGTTTTGCATTTTATTTTAAAGTGGCAATCTTTTACACAGCAAGATCAACTGAAAAACCTTACCAAATCTCTCACTTTCTGAAACTCTCACTCTGTTACATTTGGCCCCTTGTGTCTTTTTAACAGAACAGGGGAAAGAGCAGCCAGCTGAATTTATAGGATTAGACCTGTTATACGTGTGTCATTTTCATACTGCAATCACTTTTTTCAACTGCGTTTAGTTTACTTGCAACATTTCAGGGAGATTGTTAAAGTAACAACTATAAGCGCGGACGTGTATTGCCTCATCTGAGAGGCGTGTCATAAAAAAGACTTACATCCAAATGTAAATGAGCCCCACAGTTAGTAAGATCTACTTGTTGAAGAAAAGACACTGATATTTTTCAGGATTTGTTCATGCATTGGCCCAGATTTATTAAGCCTTGGAGAGTGATAAATAGCACGGTGATAAAGTACCAATCAACCAGCTCCTGTCATTTTTCAAATACAGCCCCTAACATGGCAGTTAGTAGCTGATTGGTTGGTACTTTATCACGTGCTGTTTATCACTCTCCAAGGCTTGATAAATCTGGGCCATTGTGTTTTACAAGAGGCTCCATATACTGTAAGTGGCCATGAGAAACCTTATTTAAAATGCATGTAGCCATGGGGATCATTTGGGTAAATGTGTGAAGCAGTGATAAGAGTGGAGAAGTGAGCCAGTGGAGAAGTTGCCCATGGCAACCAATCAGCTGCTCTGTATAATTTTATAGTATGCAAATTCTAAATGTTACCTCAATGCTGATTGCTTGCCATGGGCAACTTCTCCACTGACTCACTTCTCCACACTTATCACTGCTTCATACATTTACCACATTGTGCCTTATAACCAATGCAGGGAAATCGCACTGATGATCCCATCTGAATGCATGTATCTCTGATCCCCCCCTTCTGATTGTACATATCCCTGATTTCTCCACAGCCCTCCACAAGAATGTAACAGCTACATAATGGAGGTAAGGTGCAATCAGGGAGATTGCTGGTCTGTTCAGGGAGTCAGGGAGATTGCTGCTATATCAGGGAGTCTCTTGCAGAATGTGGAAGGGTAGGCAACTATGCATCATTGTTTAGCTTCTGATAAAGATAGATAAAATTAAAAAAGAAAATGTATTTTTTTACGAGCAATCCTAATTGGATAGCCTGTTAAAAAAATATTGGTGAAACATCGGGAAAAAGCACGAAAGACCCAATGTTTTATCTCATCTAATTGGATACCCCCTAAATTTCCTGTTTGCAAGTGGGCATAGGCGTTGGAACGGGTGGGGGGGGCTCAAGGGGGCAGCTTGACCCCCCCAAACATGATGGAGGCGCTGGTGCGGGGGAGTGCTTGCTTCCACATCCCCGTAAGCGGCTTCAACTTTAAAAGTAGTGTGCTGCTGCAGGCAGGGTGCGGTGCCCCTTCTGTACTAGCTGGCTGTTTCTTAACTGGTGATGTATTACTGGGAGGAGGCGTGGCTGTGGCCCCGGAATGCCACGCTTCCTCCCAGTAATGCATTACCAGTGAAGAAACAGCCGAGTAGTACAGAAGAGGGAACACCGCACCCTGCCTGCAGCAGCACACTACTTTGGAAGCCGCCCGCGGGGATGCAGAGGTGAGCGCTCCCTCGCACTGATGGGGGTGGTATGAAGGAGAGGAGACCGGCACAACAGCAGGGATAGCCAAAATTAAATTCAAACTTTTCAGCGTGAAATCATTCTAGCGCCCCTGCAGGTGGGTGCACAAATAGACACATTCTCACACCTATTACTTAGTCCACAGGAACATTAAGATATACAGATACCTCATTTGATACTCACATTAAAATATTACTCGGCCTGAAAATGCATGCTCTTCCATGAAAAATGGGTGCATTTGTGCCAAAATAAGCTGTGATGCAAAACAGCATTTGTACACTTACATTGTGCTCCTATATCTTCATTTGATAGTGTTGAGAAACATAATATTTCATGGATAAGTTCAGTTGCAGTATATTACTCATGTTTTGTATTTATTTTTAGTTTAAGTTATACAGATAAGATGAGCTGGAACAGTAGTTTTGTATAACACAAGAAAAGCAACATAAAAAGGCAAACATTGTATATCCCAAAATTAAGAAATGGGAGCGCTCTTACCAGGCTGCTTGTTAGAATGCAGTTAAAGGGTGTGCCCAGCAACTGAACATTGGCGCCAGTGTGCAATAGATATATCACGCAGCCAGTTGGTAAGAACTACCTGATATCCTCCCCCAAACTTGTAATTTATTGTATAAATTGTTCATCTGCATATTCATTGTTCTTATTAATATTTTATGTACTTTAAGGAATAATAATGAAATAAATATTTTGCTGCATTCAAACAAGCAGGCCTTAATGAAGTCCGAGTTCAGCAGCTGTGCGGGATGCCAGGCAAACTCTGACCTTTTCTTAAAGGGGCAATCATTTACAAAAGCTAAATCACGCTCTGTAAATGATTGCCCCTTTTAAAAAAATGTCAGAGTTCGGCATTCTGCACGGCTGATGAACTTAGACTTCACTACATACCATAGCCTGGTATCAGCGCTCCCATTTCTTCATTTTAGTATTCTTATAGTTTAGTGGATATCCAGTTCCACAGTGTGGGGGAAGCTGTATTAGTCTGCATAATTTATATACTTAATACAGATTACTGAAATTAACCAGCGTCCACCATTTAATTAATTGTATATACCAGACTGTTTGTGTTGTATCTTAGAATTGTATAGTCAAGTTTATGCTGAGAAACACTCTAGGCTTTTACTCTACGTCTCCTGACATATACCCGCCTCTTAACAGAAGATGGCCGGTGAGGAGGGTGGGTGAGTTTTTCTTGCCACTTGGGATATACTCTCACTGGTCTTCGTAATGTTGCAGGGTTCCTAGGATCCATATATAGCCTCTTCCTGATGAAAGCTTTGTTGATGCTATCAAGGCGATCATTTAATTCACCAAGCCGTTTTTTAATCGATTTTATATCCCTGAGAAAGTCATCAAGAGCTTCAGCGAAGGACCGGATACTGCAGAAAAACAAAATGTTACCCTCAAATATGACTCTTGTCAATCTGATCATGTGAGCATATAAATGTAGTTTCATCATAATAGTTATATTATTTGTAAAACATCCTAAGTTTCACATAATCATATTTGCAAAAAGGTTTCTGTGGCGCAGATATACTTAGAATATAGAAAATATGTACATTGTATATTAGTTCTGATTGTATGAAACTCGTGTAGGTGAAAAGCTTGATTATTTTTTATTATAACAATATCAAAAAAGCTGTTTAATTACAGCTATCAAGTAAAATCAGTAAAATTGGACAGCATCTGTAGACAAAATAGGATTTGGGTCTTACAGTACCTGCTAAGTTTGTTTCTCAGATGCCATTGGGGACATTGGAGGAAGACAATTGGGTATAGCTGTGCTGGTGGGGGCTGGGCACTAAAGGGTTAATTTTTAGGGCAGCTCAGGCTCCTTCTCCCCTATACCCTGCTGCTGCACAGGCCAGGCAGTTTTCATTTAGCAAAGCCAGAGAGGGAGAGGAAAGGAGAGGAGGAGAAAACGCCAAACAAACAATTATTTATTTATTTATTTATTAGCAGATTCTTATATGGCGCAGCATATTCCCTTGCGCTTTACAATTAGAACTAGCTTACAATCTATAGGGAAATAGGCATTGATACACAAGGATAGATGCTACCTGTTACATAATGGTCCCCCAGATTGCTTGGTTCTTAATGGGTTGTATGATATGATCACCCAGCAATGTTGGAAGACAAAATGTGAGGTTATGTGGACTGTACAGAGAGGATGTAACTGGATAGGGAAGCATTGAAGGTTATGTGGGTGGGTCTGGAATTTGGTATGCTTGCCTGAAGAGATGAGTTTTCAGGAAACGTTTAAAGGTTTGGAGACTAGAGGAGAGTCTTATTGTGTGTGGGAGGGCATTCCAGAGTGGGTGAAGCCCGGGTAAAGTACTGTAATTTTGAGTGGGAACAGGTAATACATGTGGATGAGAGACGCAGATCTTGTGCAGAGCGGAGAGGTCTGGTAGGGAGATATTTTGAGATGAGTGAAGAGATGTATGATGGTGCAGTTTGGTTAATAGCCTTGTATGTAAGTAAAAGTTTTTTATATTTAACACGGTAGAATACCGGTAACCAATGGAGGGACTGACAGAGCGGATCAGCAGATGAAGAACGTCTGGCGAGGAAGATTAGCCTCGCAGCTGCATTTAAAATGGATTGTAGTGGTGAGAGCCTATGTTTGGGAAGACCAGTAAGGAGACTATTACAATAATCAATGCGGGAGATGATGAGTGCATGGATTAGAGTTTTTGCAGTGTCTTGTGTAAGATAATGGTGTATTTTGGATATGTTTTTAAGGTGCATGTAACATGATTTAGAGACAGATTGAATGTGTGGAACAAAGGACAGTTCAGAGTCAAGGGTGACATCTAGACAGCGAGCTTGTGGGGTAGGGTGGATAGTTGCATTGTCAACAGTTATGGAGATATCAGGTTGGTAACTGCTCTTGGCTGGTGGGAAAATAATTAATTCTGTTTTGGAAATGTTGAGTTTGAGGTGGCGAGATGACATCCAAGATGAAATGGCAGACAGGCATCCAATGACACGAGCCAATACAGATGGTGAAAAATCTGGGGTGGATAGGTAGATTTGAGTATCATCAGCATACAAATGATACTGAAAACCAAAGGAGCTGATTAGTTTACCAAGAGAGGAGTTATAGATTGAGAACAGCAGAGGACCTGAGACTGAGCCTTGCGGTACTCCAACTGATAGAGGTAGAGAAGAGGAGGTAGAATCAGAGAAGTGAACACTGAAAGAGCGATTAGATAGGTAGGATGAGAACCAAGTAAGGTCTGTGTCCTGAAGACCTAGGGATTGTAGTGTTTGTACGAGAAGAGGGTGGTCAACAGTGTCAAAAGCAGCAGAGAGATCTAGAAGAATAAGTAGTGTGTAATTAATGGCCTTTCGATCTAGCAGTGACTAGATCATTCACTTCTTTGGTCAGTGCCATCTCTGTGGAGTGTTGGGCATGAAAGCCTGACTGAAGTGGGTCCAAGAAGTTGTGGGAGTTAAGAAAGTGTGTAAAGCGAGTGTAGGCAAGTCTCTCAAGTAGCTTGGAGGGACCAGGTAGCTGAGAAATGGGACGGTAGTTAGAGAGTGTGTTTGGGTCAGAGTTGTGTTTTTTTTTTAGAATGGGAGTAATCACTGCATGTTTAAACAGAGAGGGAAAGATACCAGTAGAGAGAGAGATTACAGATTTTAGTTAAGGTTGGGATAAGCACAGGAGACAAAGTTTTACTGACCTGTGAGGGTATAGGATCAAGAGGAGAGGTAGTGGAGTAGGAGGATGAAAAGAGTGTTGATACTTCATCTTCACTTGTGGCATCAAATGAAGAGAAAGTGCCAGAGGGTTCAGGTAGGGAATTGAGCAGGTCACTGGCTGAGTTAGAGCATACCATTTCATCTCAGATTTTATTAATCTTATCCTTGAAGTAGGAAGCAAGTTCTTGTGCTCTGATAGTAGCTAGTGGGGGAGGTGAGGGAGGGTAAAGAAGTGATTTAAATGTATTAAAAAGTCGCTTGGGATTGATGGCATGATAAGAGATGAGAGATTGGAAATATGTTTGTTTGGCAGTGTCCAGGGCCTGACGATAGGAGTGGTAGGTAGTCTTATATGTGAGAAAGTCACTTGGATTCTGAGATTTCCGCCACTGATGTTTTACTTTACGTGACAGTTTTTGTAGGTGTTTTGTTGAAGAGATCGTGAAGGTGATCAGGTTGTGATCAGAGAGAGGGAAAGGAGTGTTAATGAATTCGGAAACTGAGCAGAACCTGGTGAACACAAGATCAAGGCAGTGGCCCCCCTGGTGAGTAGAGGAGTCGGACCATTGGGTGAGGCCAAGAGAGGAGGTTAGAGAGAGGAGTTTAGAGGCATGAACAGTTCGTGGACTGTCAAATTACACAGGGAGGAGAGAAACCTGGTTTAAAGGTAACCCAAACATACCCCAGGAAAACACCAGGGCCAGTATTTACTAAGAAACCGAGTTTGTCCGATTTGTGTTTTTTTTTTCTAAGTCCCAATCCGGGAATTCACTAAGCACCAATCTCGACAGTATTTGGACTATTCGTAATGGTTTGAATGACAACGTTCACAAATACGAATGAATAGACCATCGGTCAAACGCGGCTGTTATTACATAGAATACGGGAATTCACTATTCATTCGTATTTGGGTGTTAGTCTCTGAGTGCTCAAATGCGGTCGTATTTTTTTTGCGATTCGTTAAAAAAAAGCGGCAAAAAAATAGACCTGCTTTTTTCAGTCGTGTTTACATGTGTTGCAAATAAAAAATCACTCACACCTGAATTAGGATGCCTATAAAAGGATGTTAGGCCCATTTCAATACACCTACACTCAGAAATGGCAGCAGGACTGTGGGCCAGTGATCTTTTGTGTGCTGTGGGATTCCTCAGACTCAGACATCAGCCTGTAAGTAACCAGGGCCAAGAAACTGAACATGGTCAGCAGGTTGTACAGGTTCCGCGGAGGCTGCGCAGGCGTCGTTTTTTTAGGGGGCGTTTAAACTTGAACGCATTGTCCGATGATAAGGTCATACAGATGTTCCGTCTAAATCGTACCAACATTTTCCGTCTGTATGACCTTGTCAAACTGGGCCTAGACCCTGAGACAGCACACTCTCGCTCTGTCTCAGGCCTGCACAAACTCCTGGCTGTGTTGCACTTTCTGGCTACTGGCAGCTTTCAGGCTGTGTCTGGGGATGTCATAGGAATCTCACAGCCCTCATTTTCCAGAATCTTAACACAGGTGATGTATACCTAACTACCTCTTCTGTTTTGTGTTTGTTTTAATTTCTCGGTGGCCAGTTCTGTCCTAAAATCTCATGTTTATTGTTCTTTTAAATATACACACAGGTGTTGGGTGTTTTGCAGCCCCACATCGAGGCCTCAATCTGCTTCCCTACCCAGGAGTCTTAGTGGCATGCCGTCAGGGTTGATTTCTATGAGCTGGCTGGCATGCCCAATGTGCTTGGAGCCATAGATTGCACACACATTCAGCTGAGACCACATAGGGGCAGGCAGCACATATATACAAACCGCCATTTCGAACACTCCACAAATGTGCAGGTGGTTTGTGATGCAAATCTCAAAATAATAAGTGTTGTTGCTGGTTACCCTGGGGGCTGCCATGACTTCTTCATCCTCAGTCAGTCATCCCTCTTTGACAAGTTTGAGGACGGACAAATGCCAGATGGATGGCTGCTGGGTATGTAATTTGATATGTGTAGGCCTGCGTATACTTTGTCCAAATACAGGTGCAGATGTATTAACCTGTAGAAGGCATAAGGAAGTGAGAAACCAGTGATCTGTGCAAGGTGAGAAAGGCACCAGGCAATCAGCTCCAATATGTAAATGAACATTTATTAACAGATTGTCTGCTGCCTTTATTACCTTTCACATATCACTGGTTTTTCACTTCCTTATGCCTTCTACAGGTTAATACATCTGCCCCACAGTGTGTTACTTATGTGTTGCTGTATGTTAACATGAATCACGTTACTATATCTGTCTTTTAGGTGATGGAGGATATGGCTGTTTCTCTTGGCTTCTAACTCCATTGTCCCGACCTGATACCCCTGCTGAACACAATTACAATCATGCACATAAGTCCACGCGGAATGTGATAGAAAGATGTTTTGGTGTGCTGAAATCTAGGTTTCGGTGTCTGGTAAAGTCTGGTAGCCTTTTGTTGTATAGTCCCTCCAAGGTGACTCAAATTGTGTTCTGCTGCTGCTTTCTTCATAACATGTGTTTGCAACAACATCTGCCACATGTTGAGGAGGAGGAGGAGGAGGAAGAAAGCAGCCAGCAAGCAGAGGAATTAGAGACATCTGGTGATACTTGGAGTACAGATGTAGGGAGGCAGGTTAGGCAAGAGATCATCAATCGCTATTTCTAAGGTAAGCTTGGTTTGCTTATTTCATTTGTTGTGTAATCATAAATAGATGTTTAGCCTTTTATTTCCCAAAACCATTACTCAGAATGTGTCTGTCTCCTTGACACATACAAACATACCCTCGCTTTATAAAAAACAAATGTCGCATGTGTATTGTGTGTATTTTTATTCTCAAAACAACAGATTATGAGTGGCATGCATTAAGTCTGGATAAGTGATCGTAAACTTGCAGTGCTAATTTCTTACAAGCCCACATAATCCATTTAGTATTTCACTTTATCACTGTGTGTAACGTCCTAATGCACAGGTTCCCAAACTTGGCCCTCAGGACCACACACAGTGCATGTTTTTCACGTAACCCAGTAGAAGCACAGGTGTATGAATTACTCACAGACATATGTTAAAAGATTCACAGGTGGAGCTAATTATGTCACTTGTGATTCTGTGAGGAGACCAGCAAAACATGCACTGTGTGGGTTCCTGAGGGCCGAGTTTGAGAACCTGTGTTCCCAAAAAACACTACTCAACATATAATATGTTAGCCTTGAGGATTACATGTGTCCCTATGTGTGATGCACCATCATATTTAAGACACACAAACTTACTGTAATCAGGAATAATTTATTTCCTAATGTTTGATGCTGTAAACTTGATGATGTGTAAGTAAATACACAGTTTGCCACACATATACATTATTATACACATTCTTTGATTTTTGATGTAAAAGTACATATTTGTTTCAGCATCATGTGTAAAAACATTCTTACTAATTTTTAACACACACAAACATGGCCCAACAATACTGACATTCATTTTGACAATGTTTTTAAAAAAAAACAAAGGCAACATATTACAAGTTTTTAACGCAACTCAATTGTGTTCTTCTTGTAATGTTGTATAGAGAAGAAAGCTAAAATATGTATCAAAAACATTGTAACTTGGATTGTCGTCAGGAAAAGAGAATGATTGGAATCTAGAAAGAGTAATGATTAGAAAAAAAATCAAGTGGTCAGTTTACTTCCTGCTAAAGACATTCTGCCTGGCTGCCAATTATTGTGTCTGCAGGAAAAGAGAATGATTGGAATCTAGAAAGAGTAATGATTAGAAAAAAATCAAGTGGTCAGTTTACTTCCTGCTAAAGACATTCTGCCTGGCTGCCAATTATTGTGTCTGCAGGAAAAGAGAATGATTGGAATCTAGAAAGAGTAATGATTAGAAAAAAATCAAGTGGTCAGTTTACTTCCTGCTAACATGTATGTGTGGCTCCATCAACATTTCCCTCCTCCAATACCAAAAAAAATGGTAAAGAATAAATGTGCGTACAAATGTTTTGTTTTTGTTTGTAGCACTTATAATTAATGATGTTGAAAAAAGTGTCAAGGAGCTAAGTGTTATATATTTTTCTCCAAAAATACACTTACTAACTATTTTGAGTTACTTATCTCAAATGTCTAACTTGTATTTTTTTCACGTTTTTTTTGGTGGCTGCTTGTCCTTCCCTTTGCCTTTAGCACTGTCATGTTGTCGTGCTCTGGTGGAGCGTCTTGGTGGTGATGAGACTGGCGTGATATTGGGAGTAGTCGTACCAGAACTGCTGCTTGTTTGCTGTTGGTGCATGCATCTGAGTGTTTCATTCAGGTTAGTGAGGGTGGCATTGAGTTCACGTGTAGCAGCATTTTGATTGTCTACTATTCGGAATAAACTTTCATTAATCTTTTGATTGTTTTGAAAAATGCTCATATAACTTTGCTGTTGTCTGTGCTGTTCTTCCATTATGCGCTGTAAGTTGCCCATGACCTGTGTAATGTCTGTACGCATGAGTTCCATTGTATTGCCTATTCTGGTTGTTTGTTCATTTTGTCGACTCAGATTTCTTGATATTCTTCTGAGGTGAGATGGTAGGCTTGCAAACATTTGTGTCTGCTTACGCAGGCAATCTTCATTAGTGGCCTGCTGTCTAGCCCAAATGGTCCAAAACACCTGATCAGGGCCTTGTGTTCCTGGTGTTGTTGGGCTGTGTTGTGGTGGTGGCGTGCTTTGCTGTGGTGGTGTACTCACAGGTGCTGGGGGGCTCATTCCTTGCATTAATGGCTGCATTTCTAAGATGTTTGTCTCCTCCATGTCACTGTGTTGCTTTTGTTGCGGAGGGATGCTGTTCCCAGGACTAGAAGCTGAAATGTTAAACAAATCTCCGTTAGCTATCCATATGTTTGAGAAATGTAAACAAATCACTACACATGGGGGGAAATTTACTAAGATGGGAGTTCTATTTAAGATGGGATGTTGCCCATAGCAACCAATCAGCTTCTACTTCTCATTTATTTAGCACCTTCTAGAAGATAATACCTGGAATCTGATTGGTTGCTATGGGCAACATCCCATCTTAAATAGAATGCCCATCTTAGTAAATTTACCCCATGGAACACATGTGATTCACTGTTGCTTTCAACTATTCTGCCTAGCAACATCATCACTCATAGCTTAAATACATACATATGCCTGTTTGTGGCAAATGTGTCTGGTTACTTAATTGTGAAAGCAAACACTTTTGTTTTATTGTAGCTCACACATACTCCACCATAAAAACACATTGGAATACATAATGTCTTACCTTATAGCTTTGTTCAAACAAACATAGTAATGTTTTTATATGTATATACATACATATCTTCACTGGATGTGGACAAGGACATTTAGCTTGGATTACATTTCAGCTTTTACTTACTGCGGTAAGTATTTACGTTTTTGATGTGTTTTGACTTAATGCGGTTATGAAATATTTTGATTACGTACTGAATTTTTACACATTTTTTTCAGTTTGATACTCACAATCAATATGAGGGGAGTGTGGATGACGTCTTGGAGGTGTGTCCAAAATTTGGAGTGGGGGGACAGAACATACGGACGATAATCTTCGTGGCGGGGTAGCCTGCTGTGTTTGGGCCGGGACATACGACCTTGCTTTCTTTTCGGCCACAGGTTTTTTGTGGTGATGTCTTTCAGAAGTGCCACTTCTGCTGCTCCATACTTCTTTTGATGGACCTTTTAATGAAAGTGCAATTTTGTTATGGCCATTCCTTTACAAGCATTCCCTATACTACAATGGACACTTTACCTGCTTCCGCAGCGTCATCATCATCATCATCAGATGTGATAGGAGTTACTGGCCGACGAGTAGTACTGCTTTTTTCTAACACTGTATAAAATAAAAAAATAAAAAAAAATAATCATGCTATTGTGTATACATCCACCCATTATGCTTATAAACATTTATTCTTGAAGAAATGCTTGGTTTTTATTTATAAAAAACATAAGGACCGGAAATACAAAAAAAAAACTAAAAACATTGACCAAAACACATATGCACTATGGCAACATCAACACAGGAAAACATGTACAGGACACTGACATAGGCCACAAGTTAAAGAAAAAAATAAACACACACATCTTCATTTTGTATTGAAAGGAAAAATATTACAGATGCAATATATAAATTGCTCTGTGATGTGGCACTCCAAAGACACATTACCACTATATGAGCCAAAACAAAATGTAGCAATTTTTCACTAAAATTACACTGCAATGTGGTGTCACGGTACAAATACAAGCAAAAAAAAAAAATATTGTTAATTTAAGTAAATAATTAACATTATCTAATAATGACACTACACATGTAAGTGGATTCCAAACCACTTTCCAGTACTCAAGCCTCTAATATGACAACCACTGTTTATAAAACATTGCACATGGATCACTTAAATATAAAACATAGTCACAATTTTAATTAAAAAATCGGCCAAAAGGAAAACATTATTGCAGGACAATTCAGAGACACACCAAGTCCAAAGTACACATGCAAAATATCTGTCAGAAAAACACATGACATACAATAAAGTTAGATGTTACATTGGCTATTGTATAAAACATTAACCAAAACAATGTATTTGCTGACACACACTTGAAGATGGGAGTAATATGCAACGTCACATGACACACATTTATAAAAAAAAAAAAGAAGCATAGAATGTAAATGCAAATACACATGCTCACCATTCTTCCTGGGCCTATCTGAATCCCGGACATGGGTTGCAGAGACAACTTCTGGAGGTATTACACTCCGCATGGGCTCCTCATACTCCAGATATCTTGCAATATAGGGCTGCCCACCACCGGTTTTCCGAGCCGACTTGGCCTCCTTGGCCATTTTGGACTTGACACGTCGCTTTATGTCATAGTACCGTTTGCGGCACGTGTCCTCCGTCCGCTTGACCACCCCCTCACTATTGACAGCAGCAACAACTTTCGCCCACAACACCGTCTTCCTCCGTGTTGGCACCTTGGCGGACTCAGGGCCAAATAGCTGCCTCTGATACTTCATCTACTCATGCACCAATGCCACATTTTCAGCAAAACTAAACTTTACATTCCGCCCAGTCTTAGTAGTGGTGCGTGGCTGCGGAGCACTCTGACTGTCACTATCACTTGAGGCTGCTGCAGCAACCTCACCCACCTCCTCCACCTCACTAACACTCACCTCCTCCACCTGACCAACCTCCTCCCCCTCACTCACACCCTCCACCTCTGAGTCACACATAATTGTGTGTCTAAACAGTTAACACAGGAAAAAAAAAGACAAACAACACACTTCTCCACTACACAACTCACACACATACACACACACACACACACACACACACACACACTGACAAGGGACTATAAAGAAAAATAACTTGGACTAAAAATGAGACCAAACCACAAAATACAAGACAACAAGAATGACAAGACGACTTTCAAACACAATACCACACTCAGAAATCGCTACCAACACTCCTCACCAAACCACAAATTCACCTACCTCCACAGCACAACCTCCCTCCTCCTCACCACTAACTAAACCCACGAGGTGCGGACGGTTTGGGGCGTATTTATATGGTTGCGCACAGACACTCCTACCATCTGAAACACAACCAATCACGAACGGGGATGAAAATCGAAACAGAAAGTGAAAATGCGGACGCGGGAAAAAAAAACCCTGCCGTGTTTAACTTAGGGAAAAAAACAGCAAATACAACAAAAACACGTACGCAAACAACAATGACGGCCGTAAATGTGCAAAAAAAAACCGACTGGCATCGACATCGGAAAACACGACAACCATAAAGTCAACTGCTTCGTAACTTTGCGTATATGGATTCAAAAAGTTGCATGAAAATGCACCCGATACAAAACGAGTTTAAACACTACACAAACCGACTCAAACACGAATATTAGTAAATATTGCCCCAGGAGTGAATAGGAGGTGGTCCAGTGTCCTCCATGGAATCAGAGATTTAGCAGGTAAGAACCAAAATCCAGTTTTCTCCCTCAGCCATAGGGGACACTGAAGGAAGACCACAGGGACCTCCCAAAGCTGTCCACTAAGGGAGGTAGCACTCCCGAGCTGCAAGGAGGACCCTTTGTCCAAAAGTAACGTCCCTAGAGGCGAAGACCAAGTGGTGGCCCTGCAGATCTTTTCCACCAAAGCCCCATGCCGAGTTACCCAGGAGTGCCCAACTGACCTGGTTTAGTGGTGGGCAAACAATTGCATAACTTGGACACCCACCAATAAGTAAGCATGGCAGATGGTTATCTGAATCCACCGAGCAAAGGTTTGTTTGGTGGCAGGCCAACCTCTCTTGACCGCAGAATAGAGAACAAAACGAGAGTCAGAACAGGGAAAATCCTTGGACTGTGCCACGTAAATGCAGAGAGCCTAGACCACATTCAAGAATTTGATCTCCTGGTTTATATGGAACTTAGAAAAAACTTTCGGAAGAAAAGTGTGCATAGTACTTAACACTGCCTGGTCCAGATGAAAAATTAAGGAGATCTATGAGATAAGGCACTCAGTTCAGAGACATGGTGGGCCAGAAGAGATCGCCAAAAGGAAAATGGTTTTCTCTGTGAGCCATTTTAGGTTGATTGACTCCAAGGATTGAAATGGGGGATGTTGCATGGTCCTTTGGAGAAAAGGTTCGGCTGGAGCAGCAGACACCATGGGGCCATGATTAAGAGGAGTGTTAGATATGTGGACCATGTCCTGCACAGCCAAGATGAAGGTGCCACTGTTCATTTTGCATACCACCCATGGCAGAAGGGATATCGTTGGGACGATGTACAGTGATGGGAAAGATTAAGGAATCGAGAATACATAAACGTGGCATGTCCCTGTGTCCTGGAACAGTAGCGGGTAAGTTTGTGGTTGTGGCAAGAGACCACCCCAATGATCCATTACTTGAGTGAAAACCTCCTGGTGAAGAAACCACTGTCCGGGACATTCTTCACGGGTGAGATAATCGACCTCACAGTTGTCGACCCCCTGGAAGGTAAACTACCAACAGTGATGGAAGTAACCATTCCACTCACCACAGAATTCTTCCCGCATCGTCTGGATGCTGCATGTGCTGCCTTGATGATTTATGTAGGTGATGGCAGTCATGTTGTTGGAGCGGATCTTGACCAGAAACCCTGAAGATAAGGCCATGCCTGACAGAGGGCCCTATAAATTGCCTGAAGCTCCAAAATGTTTATTGAAAGGCAAGATTCTCTGTCCAACCAGTGACCCTGAAAGGTCACCTCCTGAGTGACTGCCCACCCAGCCTTAGAGGCTGGCATCTGTGGTGTGAAGCTCCTACTGATGGACTAGGAACCTGAAACCGCCACATGAGAGAGTGACAAGCTTCCAGAGAATCATCTGAGATTTGATCTGAAGAGGGAAGTTGTTCCACTTGGTTAGAAGGTCCGCCTGGAAAAGTGTGAAACTGGGTGAACTCCGCCATGTCAAAAGTGTAAACCATCTTTCCAAGATGTGCATGTATTGATGTAATGATAGTCTCCAATGTGCAGAGCAGGGATTTGATAAATGCCTGTAGCAAGTAAATTTTGTCCTGAGGAAGTAAAATACGTTGAAACCGGGTGTCCAAGAGGGCTCCCAGGTGTACCAGGCACTGAATCAGGGTCAAGCTGGACTTTTTGCCAGTTGATTAGCCATCTGTGTTGTTGAAGTAAATTAATCATCAGGGAGAGATGGTCCTGCAGAGTGACCTCTGAATGGTCCGCCAGGAGAAGATTATCCAGGTATGGAATGATCTGAACCTCTTGAAGTCATATGTTAACCTCCATCACTGAAATCACTGACATCACTTTGGTAAGTATCTAAGGAGCTGTGGACCACCTGAAAGGGTAAGGTCTGAAAATGGTAGTGGTCCAGAAGGGCCGCAAACTGCAGAAATCTCTGATGTTCCAAACTGATTGGGACATGTAGGTAAGCGGCACAGCTTCTTCCTGCGCTGGTTGCTGTGTGGGCTGAGCAGTTGCCTTTGGTGACAGCGCTGAGCCCACCAGCACCAGATGTGAAGAACAGGCAGGCGGTGTGGGCACTGCGTCTGGCAGCTCGGCTGACTGCCCCAGTGTAAAAAAACAAAAAAAAGAGCAGCTCAAAACACGTGCCCAGCACTAAAAAAACTGCCTGGCCTCTAATGGAGGCAGAGTATTGGGGCGGAGGAACTTGGGCTGTCCTAAAACTTAACCCTTTTAGTGCCAAGTGCGGCATGGCACCCATCACTGTTCTGCAAAACGGGTGAGTGTAGCCCCCTTTTTTGAAGACATGACGGTTCAAGGGTCTGTGTTGTCAGTCCGACGGCCAACCTGAGTAAGCTGCAGCTAATATAGGCTGAATGGTGCCTAAAAACATAGCAAATTGCGACCAATGGTTTTGATGGTCACAATGGTGATCCAAGACTGTGTCCTCAAATGCAGCACTCGGATCTCACAAATGCCTGCAGGAGGCGTCTATTTCTTACAGATGCTACCTGCTGCATTTGAATTATAATTACATTGAATTGCACAGCCGCTGTCCAATTCCATACGAACATGAATTATGCCCTCTGTGTGGTAAATATCACAGCACATGCAGAATGTAGCCTGGACACATGAGCAGAGGAAAACCATTGGACGCTTAGGCAATTTGGCTTCCCTGCGTGCACCTCTGAATCACCCCCTCAACCACTTACAAGATTAATTCCTCATTATTACTACAGTATTCTGCACCGACTCCTATTTGCTGTACACTGGAGACTTTGGGGTCTAATTATAGTGTAGTATGGTATGCCGGCGGCCGGGATCCCGGAGGACAGCATACCGGCGCCGGCATACTGACAGCTGGGCAAGTGCAGATGAGCCCATTGCGGGTTCACTGCGCTCGCCACACTACGTGCACCACGCTGTTTATTCTCCCTCCAGGGGAATCGTGGACCCCCAAGAGGGAGAATAGTTGTTGGTATACTGAGCGCCGGGATCCCAACAGCCGGCATACTGGATACCAAACCTATTTATCATCACTTAATTTACATAAAAGCAGGTGAAAATAAATATTTTTACCTACTTTTGTATAAACTGGCAGGGCCATTCATCATTCCTGTAATACAGGAATTTCTCCTGGTTACAAATACTGTATGTCCAGATAATTTCTACAATCCCCATACTTTATGTAATTCATCAAGTTCATAAAAAGATTTTTTTTTCTGAAATTGACTTTGATATTGTACGCTATTCTGAGATGGCATATAGCCCCGAATACCATCAAAAGGTGCCTTTTACACTGCAGCTTTTGCAGTATAAAAGGTCTGTGTCCTCCATATGGCAGCCAGCTGGACTTCCCTCCTCCACGCACCAATGCACCGGCCGCTGGAGGGAGGGAGAGAGGAGCCTCCACCAGGAGCCGGGGTAGAAGTGGCATCAGGGGGGAATTAAGGATGCACTGGGGACTGGATACTGGGGAGAGGCTGTGGGAAGGGAACACACATTGAATTGCTGCAGGAATGGGTGCTGTGCGGTCAGGAATGGGCACTGTGTGAGCAGGGAGAGAGCACTGTGTGGGTATGAAGCAGTAGCTTTGGGGATAGGGAGCAGCAGCTGTGAGGGCAGGGAATAGGCACTGTATGTAAAAGGAGCAGTAGCTGTGCTGGTAGGAACTGGTGCTATGCGGGCAGGAAGCAAGTGCTCTGAGGGCAGGCAGCAGTAGCTGTGCGGACAGGAAGCAGTAGCTGTCAGAAACCAGGAATTACTACAAAAACATAATAAAACCAGTTCTGCACTTTCTAAGTACACATTCTCCCACCTCATGCTAAGGCTCCTGTCTCTTCTTCCTAGTAGCTACTCTCTGGTCCAATGCACTGAATGAGGACTCGGATCCACACACACAGCAAACTTGGTAAAAGTAGCTGCTACCATTGAGCATGTGCAGCAGCTATGCTCTGTCCCTTAAACTGCATTATGTGGCTGCAGCTCTAGCAATTGTATTATATACCATTGCTATTGTCATAATTTGAGCCACTTGCCAAGCTAAGAGGGGTTTCCAGGCAACCGGAAACCCCCCTGTATTTGCCTATAGATTTGCATTCGATTTTGCATTTGGAGATTTACTATAGGCAAAATCAAATGTAAAATTGAATATAAAACCAAATCCCAAACCAATGTTTTCCCATAGACGAACATAGGATCCCCTGATTTACTCAAATTCGACTTGAAAAGCGAACACAAACCGAAACACATAATCGAGCTTCAAATCCCTAAAATAATAGACTATTAATAGGCAATTTGCGTTTCTAAACAACATTCTATTACCTAACCTTTATTATGATGCCTATAAAAGGGAGGTGGTTAAAATACCTCTAGTCGGGATAGCGGCAGTCACAATGCCGATGAAGGGAAACCCGACTAGCGGTGAAATGCCGCTGCCGGACTATCGGCACCACAAGCTATTCTCCTTCTGTGAGTGTCCATAAAATATCATGGTTTTCAGTTAAATTTTATAAAATTTATTTTTTGGTTTGATGAAAGAACTGTCAAGGTGGTGAAATGCATTCAGGGCCAGCTGGCCAATAACACAAGTTACGCATTCGCATACATCGCCAAGCTCTAAGGGCGCTGTCTCCCGACGCAGCGCAGGATGAGCCTTAGCTGACTTGTCAGTCTCACCTGCAGCTTCTACTGCCCAACAGCACCTTCTGGCAGGGCTGTTTCTAGACAATTTGGCTCCCAGTGCGAGGATAAAAAAAAAGTGCCCCTCCCCCTCATAAGGTGCCCATACACTAGACAATATTATGAGTGATTTGGCATTTCTGACGGATCGGAACTACAAATCGTTCATAATAGTGCAGATCATTCAGTGTCTGTGAACGATAACGATCACCATGCGCGTTCACGATGGTCAGTGGTTGGAGCTTCTGATCTTCCCCTCTCTCTCTCTTGTCCTTATCTTCCTTGTTCTCTCTTGTCCTCACCTCTCACTCTCTCTATCTTGTCCTCACATGTCTCTTTCTCATCCTCACCTCTCTCTCTCTCTCTCTTGTACTCACTTTTTCCTCTCTCTTGCCTGTCCTCACTTCCCTCTCTCTTTCTTGTCCTCACCTCTCTCTCTCTCACTCTTGTCTTCACCTCTTTCTCACTCACTCTCTCCCTCATCCTCACCTCTCTCTCTCTTGTCCTGACCTCTCTCTTTCTCTCTCTCTTGTCCTCACCTCCCTCTCTCTCTCGTCCTCACATCACTCACTTTCTCTCATCCTCCCCTCTCTCTCTGTTCTCACCTCTGTCATCCTCACGTCTCTCTCTCTTGTCCTCATCTCTCTATTTTCCTCACCTCTCTCTCTCTTGTCCTGACCTCTCTCAATCTCTCTCCTGTCCTCATCTCTCTTACTCTCTCTCCCTTGCTCGTGTCCTCACCTCTCTCTCATCCTCACCTCTATCTCTTTTCTGTCATCACCTCTATATGTCTCTTGTCCTCGCCTATTTCTCTCTCTCGTTCTCACCTATCCCTCACTCTCTCTCATCCTCACCTATCTCACACTCTCTCTCTCTTGTCCTCGCCTCTCAGCTACTTTCATAGCAGCTTTACCATGGTGTAATGTGTTCAAGGGGTTCTACCATGGCATAATGTGTATAAGTGTCTCTACTTTGGTGTAACATGTATAAACATCTCTACTGTGGTGTAACAGGTATAAGTGGTTTTACTGTAGTGTAACTACTGTGGCATAACATGCATAAGAGTCTGTACTGTGGTGTAACATGTACTACAGTAGAGACACTTATACACATGTAACATGTGTGATGTAACAGGTACAAGCGACTCTACTGTGGTGTAATGTGTGTAAGGGGAACTACTGTGTGATGTACTTGAATAAGGGGTACTACCTGACAAGTTCTCTGAGCATTGGTGACATATGAGATATTTTGTTTTTAATCTTATTGAAGTACTAATTGAATCTTTCATCTATATTTTAAATGCCACTAGTTAGTTAATGCACTATGAGTGATCCCTATGTATTTTTGATAGCCTTCAGAGACCCATCTCTCTCTGTACTATGGCAGGGCTAAGCATCTGCAATTGCAGCTTCTGTACTCCCGATGCATCCATGTATCGGATGCATGCGCCAGCTTATCACACACATGCCCCATGCTCACCAACTTTTGTCAAACATGCCCCCTCTTCTTTCTTACTTATATACTTTTCTCTCCGCTTCTATCTTGTTCCATTTTTCTAATTCTTTTTCGTGTTGACTTCCATTGTCGGGCGGCTCTTCTTCGCCTTTCTCTTCATTCTCAGGGAAAAGATGTCATGAAATCTCCTGCACCACAATGTAAATCTGCTGGAGCGGGGAGAGGCAGGTGCGCAGCACACTGATTCCATGGGCACCATTGTTGCTGGGGCTGCTGTTCCAAGCACCCTGGTAGTCAGATGTAGGGGCCATGGGGCAGTAGCGGTGCCATCCACAGGGCTCTGTGCCCTATTCAATGGCATACCTCCCAACTGTCCTGATTTTTGTGGGACAGTCCCTTTTTTGGGGGACTGTCCCGCTGTCCCACCCGTGGGCTGCAGTGTTCCACGGTGGGGGAAGAGGAGGGGGCAGCTGGGAGGCTCCTGTCAGTGATTACTCTGCCTAGCAGAGCAGCGTGAATAGTCTATTCACAGGAGTCAGAGGGACTGGGGGCATGCCAGCAGCTCGCAGAGCGCTGGCCATGCCCCCATAGTGCTGAAAAACAGGGGCGTGGCTCATGATCATGGCATTCCCGTGAAGCCACGCCCCCTTTTCTGTAGGTCATGCCCCTTTTCGGATGCAGCGCCATGGGGTCCCTCCTGAACATATCCAAATGTTGGGAGGATGCAATGGCACCACTTGCACCCCCCAAGTTACAGCCCTGTTAACAATTATTTGTTTCAACCTTTAAAAAAAAATGGATGACCCAATTCATCATCAAGTTTTCAACCAATCAATAGGCAAAAAACTATGCCTAAATCCACATCTACAGTTGTATTTGAAAGTTCTGTTTTGTAGGGAAAGGAAGATGTTATTTGCCTGCACAAAGCACTGATCCCTAATAAGAAAATGTTAGGTGTAACTAGATAAAACATACCTATTGAAAGTAACTACTAATTTGAAACACACTGAGAAACATCTTATATGCTTTTACACTAAAGTATAAAGTACCTGTAGTTATATAGCTTTATAAAGTGAATTAGCTCTTAGTCCTGAATATTATGTAACTTCCAAGAAAAGCTCACCCGTTAAAGACAAAAGTTGGAATGACTGTACATACATTTATTTGTGGTCAGAGCATCACTCTGATATTGCATGAATACAATTTTTACAATTTAATAATCTTGATTGACTTATTTTATTTCAATTGTTATGTTTGTGTTGAGTTCTTTCACATATTATAATGATTGCTAAAAAAATAATAAGGCAAAATAAACATTTCAGTAAAGTGAAATAAAGGATGGCAACGATACCCTGTGTAGTCAGGAAGCAGGATTTGGGGCTGATACATCAGAATGTATTTTCCTTCTCTGAAGATCTCATTTCCCCATTTCTCTAGGGTTCCGGTAATGCTGCGAGTTCTAAGGATGTTTACTTTCCCTGCTAAAATAGTACAAAAACTTCATTCAAAAAGAATCAATGTCTTTTCCAGACTTTCACCATTGTACTATTATATTTAACTAAGGTATGATAAACAGAACACTCTAGTAGATCACCCTATGTCCAGCACTTGTCTTCTATGATAATATTGTCGAATGGCAAAACTTTAAACAAACCTATATTCCAATGGCAAACATAAGAATAACCACTGTATTATTTTCTAACCTAAAAAGTGTGTTGAGCTGTCAAAAACATTGAGAACAAGTGCTAATAGTATAACCAACAACACCTTTGCCACAGCTTATGGATGAGCCTTACGATCTGTAACAAATCTCCTCAAAGTCAAACCTAGGAGGTTATATACTCACATTGGGCCTGATGCAGAAGGAACGCTATGCCAGTTTGCATGCTAATGTGCCTATGCAGACTTGTGGGATTTTGGTATTTATATCAGCCAGCGCTAGGAGAGGCGAGAAATGGGAAGATGTCTGCATAATTGTGAACA
The DNA here is from genome assembly GCF_028390025.1 of Pseudophryne corroboree. Classification (NCBI taxonomy): domain Eukaryota; kingdom Metazoa; phylum Chordata; class Amphibia; order Anura; family Myobatrachidae; genus Pseudophryne; species Pseudophryne corroboree. Next base: position 312,570,043 of record NC_086452.1, on the reverse strand, counting down.
CATGTAGAATGGCAAGCAGAAGTATATAAGACTGAGAAAGACAAATACACTGATGATGATGATGATGATGATAGGTGCTATTAGCCAACGGCTTGTGATTAGTTTATTGCAAATGTACTGCTAGCCGTCAAAGGTGCTTTATTCATTGCCTTGGCATAGATTACAGTATGCTTTTGTATGTGTGTATCACCCATTTTTATTCTTGCATAAACAAGATAGAAAGTTGTCATGTAATTATGCTAATTTTAGCTCCTGTGCTGCTTATATTTTATTTGGTTCTGGATATTCCACTGTTGTTTTAATCAAAATGTGGCTCAGGTGTCAGTAAAATGAATTTACCTCCTTCTCTGTAATTCCATTTCTCTAGTTGGTCGATCACATCTTTTTGTCCATGTGGAGCACTGACAAGTGACAGGAGGGTCAGTGTAGAGAGCAGGACTTTCATAATGAACATGCCTACAAAACATGACCAAAAGGTAAGAACAGACACCTGGCTTGATGGTATATACCCGTGCAGAATACTGCTATTGGAACACCCCAGCCACAATTATTATACCACAGAATGACTGTAAAAAGAGTAAAATGTACATTTTTAAACCGTAGTGAAGTATCCTTTAGAAAACATACAGGAAACACTATAAATGTAACTCACTAATTGAAGAAGTCCTCCACCCAAAGTTTATTTGTTAGTTAACATAAACAGCACCCAACAGAACTAAGGGATGTACTACAAGTTCCGGCGCCGGGATGGTGAACCTTTTCGGGATGCCAATGTCAGCATTCCAAATAGTGTTGAAATTTCGGCATCGGTATTCTGACGGCAGGCATCCTGACAGCCGGAATCCTGACTAGATCCTCTACAAGTGATTCATCAAGTTTGTCAGGTTGTGGACTGCTGCACACACAACCTAGTATTTCCCTGCTATGGCAGTTTTTCCGCAGAGTAAAACCTAAAGATTTCCTGAAGTCAGTGCTTAGAGATTTATAGGCCCTACACATTAGGTGATATCACTGAAAGATATGAACAATCTCATTCATTAATGAACGAGATATCATTCATATCTTTCAGTGATATTGCCTAATCTCATTCATTAATGAACGAGATATCGTTCATATCTTTCAGTGTATTAGGCACCAACGATGAACGAAGCGCAGCCCCGCGCTCGTTCATCGTTGGTGCCGGGTCGCTCATGCATGCAAGCCAATATGGACAGTCTCGTCCATATTAGCCTGCACTGCTATGGAGCCGGGTGACGGAAGAGTGAAGAAACTTCACTCCCCCCCACCGCCGGGTCGTACCGGCCGTCGGGCACCTCGCCGGCATATCGCCTAATGTGTAGGTCTCTTATGCCTATATTATTAATTTTTTTTTTTAAATAAATGTCCTGCACTGTACAAAAAATAGTTTACATCACCCACATGTTTTCTTTTGACACGACAAGTTATAATACCTGATATTTTACTCCCTGCATATCATTTATGAAACAACATTGAAATATATACACATCACTAAATCTTCATATCTTTCAAGTTATTTATTTAAATATTAGGCTACTAATAATATATAATAATAATATACTAATAATAATATATAATATAATATGTTATATTATTTATTTATTTAATTTATTTATTTATTTATTTAACAATTTCTTATATAGCGCAGCATATTGTGCAACAAATAAATGAATATGAAACTTTGCTCCATCATTTACCATACTCAAGTTATTGAAATTAGCAAACATGTTTCAAGCTAATGAATGTGTGTAATGACTATGTAATATAGTAATTTAACACCTACAGATGTAGCCATGCTCATCTTAACTCCATATGGCATGAATTGAAAATAACTGCATTACATTGTCAGTTCTTTTATACCTGCAGTGATATACTGTAGTGATGTCGCTGTTTGCAAGGATTTTTATTATTTTTTTGTTTAGGACAAAAGACGCAGTCAGCTCAGTGCAAAAAGTCATTTTTCTGCCCTGACCCAAAGTTATGATTTCAAGCAGTGCCCTTGGAGCCCACCATTTATTTGTACAGTACACTATCACTGCGTCTGTTCTGCCGCATACAGTATCATTGCCGAAATTGCAGGGACCATATGTGACCTTACCATATATAGAGAACTTTATGTACACAGTAAAGCTTTACCATGTCTAAGTGACTGGCCCACTTGTCAGGCCTTGCTATTGTATACAGTAGTATTCTGTAATGCCATATCCATCTGCTGCTATTGTTTCCAGCTCTGTGGTTTTGATTAGTGGAGCAATTGCCTCTCAGTGGTGAAGCTGTGTATTGCATGCTGTGGATCCCCTTGCGCCTTACCACCACGCCTTACCATGCCAACCTGTGCTATATTTATGCTGCGACTAAGATACATGTATGGTGAAACTACAGCAATGATGAGCATGGCTACATCTGTATGACATTTTAAAAATAATAGTTTACATTAATGAAGACCAATGCTTTTGTCCACTCATAATGATCAAGGTGTATACATTTAAATCCTTTTAAAAATAGATTGGTTAGCAGCTATCCATCTATAGATGTGTCCAAATACCTGTAGCCTCAATACACCATGTGCTGTTAAGTATAATGCATAAGCAGACTCTGCAGATTTAAATGATATGCGGCATGCCTATATTCTCTGTGCGCCTGCAGCTATGCTACATACGAAATGGTACACATTGATATATAGGAAAACAGCCACTGATGCTGTAACATAGCATTTTGTATGCAGATACAGCCACAGTCGCACACAGAATATAGGCATCAGATCCGTAACTAGACTATTTGGTGCCCTGTGCAAGAGAGAGAATCCCCCCTTCCCCCCCATCGTTCCAGTAGAGACATAAGGTGCACATACCCCATGAGGACTGTAAGAAAATGTATTTGGACACAAATCCTCTTTATGCCACATTCTTTCAGTTAACTTGAGAGCTTGTTGTTATTCCGTTATAATACCCTTTATTAAATAACACATTTCAATATACTGCCATACCCAGGATTCAAACCTGTTGAATTCTAATCAAACACCCTACTCATTGAGCTATTTGATCCTACATAAAAACTATGAACACTATATGAAGCTACTGGTACTTTGTAAATAAATAATCAGACACACCTCCAATCACTCGGAGCCACACACTAGATAGATCTGCTCAGCTGCAATGTTGATCATTTTTTCACAAAGTACAAGGTAACCTTCAAATAGAATTATCTAGCTTAGAATTATCTACCTTTCTATGCAAGGGCTTAGAGCTCAATGAATAGATGTCTTACTGCAATGGGTTTGAATCCCGGGTATGCCAGCATCTTGAAATGTCATAAAAGACAGTGTGACTGAATAACAAAGAGCTCTCAAGTTGAATTCATGAATATAGTATAGGTATTAGCGATAGAATGGGTCAGGGTAGGAGACAGAGGCAGTCAGGAAGTGCTGGGCCTCAAAAAGGGGGGAAGCTGCAAGTGAAAGTAGTTAATCAGCATAAGCTGCTTGTGTGTCCTATTCACACAGTTTTGCAAATAAGATGCATTTTAATGGAAAAGTCACACGTAAAGATGCTCGGTGCTACCAAGTTACGCTATGGCACGGCATGGCACAGAGCCGGCCCTAACCAATATGATGCCCTAGGCAAGATTTTGGCTGGTGCCCCCTAGCACCACCGCTGGTTCCGCTTCTGACCTTGTACCCCCTATATTTTAAATAAGAACAGTTTGCACATTTGGCGCACAGCCCAAAAAGGGGTTTGTTTTTGCTGCCAAGGGGCATGGCTACGCAATAACCCCAGTTCCAATTACGCCACACAGTACTGCAACTTTATTCACATATGATCATGCAATAGTGTCCATAATTCATATTACATCCCACAGTAGTATTTACCTTATAAACGTTACTCCTCACAGTAGAGCCCCTTATTCACATTCCATCACACTGAATTGCTCCTTATTCACATTACACCACACCCTATTGCTCTTTATTCACATTAGACGACACAGTAGTACCCTTTCTGTACGCAACGCCACATAGTAGAGCACCTTATACGCATAATGCCACACATTAGTAATGCATTTACACACATTCCACACAGTAATGCCCCTTACACATATGAGACACCTTTTTAATGTCCTTATAAACATAATGCACCTTACACATTATGACAACCTTTATTAATGCCCTTTTACACATAACGGGGTATATTTACTAAGATTCGTAATGTTCAGAATTTGTTTGAAGTTGAAACACGACTGACATCGGTAGTGTGAATTTGCAACTTTTTGTTTTTTTTACGACTCATTTACTAAGCGTTCGTAATTTGTGTTTTCGTATTTTCCGATGTCGATGTCATTCGTAATATATTTTATGTGATCGCGGCCGACTCTTGTTTTTTCGGCCGTATTTTGTTGGTCTTTTTACGAATTCGTATCTTTAATTCCACGGCAGTGTTTTTGACCCTTCCCGGCCGCGTTATTTTCTTACTTTCGTTTTCGTCACCCGTCCGTGATTGGTTGTGTTTGTCATGGAGGAGTGTCTGTGCTCATTAGTATAAAAACGCCCCCAACCAGCCGCACCTCGTGGGTTTAGCTAGTGGAGAGGTGAGAGGAAGTTGGTGTTTTGGAGTTGGTGATTTGTTGGTCGGTTTTGGAGGTTTCTTGCGATTGTTGAGTGCTGTATTGTGTGAGTAAGTAGTCTTGTGGTAATTGTTGTGTAGTCTCTTTAAAGTTTGTGTCATTTTTAGTGTTTGTGCATTTTACTTTCAGTCTATTGTCATTGATTGTGTGTGTGTGTGTGTGTGTGTGTGTGTGTGTGTGTGTGTGTGTGTGTGTGTGTGTGTGTGTGTGGTTGGTGTGCAGTGGTAGTGGAGGAGTGTGTTTTGTGTTTTTTTTATTAGTGTTATTTGTTGTTTGTCATTATTATGTCCCAGTCAGAGGTGAGTGAGAGGGAGGATGTGAGTGAGGTGGAGGAGGTGAGTGAGGGGGAGGAGGTTAGTGAGGTGGAGGAGGGTGAGGTTGCTGCTATGGCCTCGAGTGATAGTGACAGTGATGGTGGTGTTGCTCCGCAGCCATGAACCACTACCAAGGCGGGCAGAAATGTTAAATTTAGCTTTGCGGAAAATATGGCTTTGGTGCATGAGTTGATGCGCCATCATCGCCAGCTGTTTGGGCGTGATGCGGCCAAGGTGCCTTCGCACAGGAAAACTGTTCTGTGGGGGAAGGTAGTAGCGGCAGTAAACAGTGAGGGTGTGGTGAAGAGGACAGAGGACACGTGTCGAAAGAGATTCTACGACATCAAGCGCCGTGTCAAGGCCAAGATGGCAAAGGAGGCTAAGTCAGCCAGGCAAACAGGAGGTGGCCATCCCTTTATAGCGTCTTATCGGGAGTGGGAGGAACCTGTGCGGACCCTTATTCCGCATTAAGTTGTTGGTGCGACTAATGTGCGGGATTCGGATCGTCCTAGGCCTGATGGTGAGTTTATTTTTACAAATCTGTTATATCTGCACATGTGTTTATGTCTAATTAGTATTTTTAAAATGATATCGTATTGTTAATATATTTTTATGTTCTAAATTGATTATCTATTTGTGTTTTTTTTTAAATATTTTGTGTTTGTATAGTGAGGTGTTAGGTAGTAATGTTTTTTTTTTTTTTTTTTTAATGTCTGCTGTATTTTACTTGTCTTTGTGGCTAATATGTTAGTGTAGATGGCTAAGTATTGTATGTTTTATTTTTTTTTAATTTTCTCATTTTTCGGTTTTTAAAATTTTATTTTCAAATTTACTCATTAATGTAATAATGTAAAATATATGGTAATACATGTGTGTATATTCAGCTGTTGGCCATGGAAAATTAGACTACTTGGCTATGTTTTTGTCTTTGGAAATGGAACCTCATTAGGCTGTTTACAAAAAATGAAGCAACCCATTGTTTCAACATTTATTGTTACAAACTGTACCCATAATGGTAATCATATGTCCACATCACTAAATGTTGCTGCTTACAAAAGTACACACTGTAATTAAAGGTCATAAACACCAATGTATCATTTTTACAGTACGAAAGCAAGCCACCACTTCCAGAACACAAGCAACACTGTCAAGAGCTGTGGATGCTGGCGATACAGGTAACGCAAAAATGACACCTGTTAATGTGGCCACCACAAAAAAACAAAAAAATCTAATGTTTGCATTAAACCATAGGAACTTCAACATCGCATCACAGTCCACAAAGACGTCCTTCACAGGGGTCTGGCAGCCACACGAGCAGGCCTAGCAAGAGACGTCATCCTGATGTCGCACCAACACCAGCATTAAGCACACCCCCACGTCGTATTTCAACTGTGTTGCCTCAGCTACCAGAACACATTTTGGAGAGTACTCAATCACCAGGACCACATTCCCCTCAGCTGTCTGGTGAGTAAACACAAAACACAAATTACACATCAGCCAAAAAATTTAATAATCCTAGTACTTATCCACAGCAGCAAGCACAAGGCTTGCAAATTGTTAAAATTCAAAAACCACTAAAAAATTTTTGCAAATTTAGAGTGTTCTCTTGTGCATTACAGTAGTATTGTGTTGTCATTATTTATTTGAATAGTAAAATGTTGAGCTTCAGGTAGATTCACACCCTTTCACAATGGTGATAGAATTCATATTGTCATTTACTGTTTGAAATTTTAATGCAAGTACGATATGGCGGGTGACAAATCACTTTTTTTCATGGTGTAAACTTTGTACCTCTGTGGGTTTGTTTCGTAAGTGTGGTATTTGTCAAACATGTGTCCACTTTTGTTTTGAAGTCATTTTTTTCGACATAAAAACCAACATAATTGGCCTTTTTGATTGTGTATACGAGTCTTGGTGAACATCCTAATTTGCTTTAGAAAAATGTTTGACAAACAAGTCTAGAAAGTTAAACTAAATATCAAAACCAGCATAATTTTCGAATACACTCAAATGTTGTCCCCTTAAACCCCATACAGAACCAGACATCATGCCCCCAGAAGCCCAACAGGAATCTGAATAGGAAACATACACCCTCCATCTGCAAGCAATAGATGTTAACCAACCAAGGAAAGTACCCCGCCACCTCAAATGTCACCACACCCACAATTGAGCCAAACAACCCCCCCCCCCCCCCCCGCAACAACCTGAACCATTATATTTTGGGTAACATGGAACCAACAACAGGCACAGAATATTGATTGCCTACGCACACACACCCAATACCTAGCCTGTCTGCCCCATCATCTCCCGAGACTGTGTAGAAAAACAAGCAGGCTCAATGTCCAGCTATGCAGAGTCGCAAACAGTATGGAGCAGATGAGAGCAGATAACAGCCAACTTATTGTTACCTTTCAGCGCATAATGGATGAGCAACACCGCCATCAACAGGCCCTCATACAGTTAATTCAAAGTAATCTAATTATATCAGAAACCATGTCTCGCATCATAGACAACAACACAACAGCCACAACACAACTTACGGCAACCCTGGCTAACCTCAGTCAAAATATTAATTTGTTGGCACAACACCAACAAGGTTCCAGCTCAGGGACCAACACACCTACACAGACCCCAATTTCATCACCAGTTCGAAGATCAAGCCGAACCCACTCCACTGCCCAAACCAAACCCACGTCAGCCACCAAAGAACAGCCAAAGAAATAGGCCACCCTACAGCTGGAGACACATTGTTGACAAAACTAGGTCTACACAATAGCAGTTATTTGTAATGAAAACACATGTTGTACAGTAATAAATGTGAAAAGTGATTGATGTGCAATGTGTTATGTGCAAAAAACTGTCAGTGTAAGAGGAAAATTCTTAGAGTTAACACTCACATGTGTTGGGAATATTCTAGCATCATTACTAACATGAATGTTTACCACATCACAGCCATAATTATGTGTAAACAATTTTGTAAGGTTGGTGTTAGTCAATGTATGTTTGGCTAATTGGCACACATTACTCAATGTCCATTATGTTGTGCTAATGAGGTAACATATTTCAAACACAGCTTTAGAAGAAAGTTGACACACAACAAACACAAACAATAGGCTAAACAATAATGGTTGTTAGTGCATACTAAATTATTATGTAGTATTGTGGCAAACATTACCTTTGAATGTGAAAAAGAAACTTTTAACATTATAAACACATAATTACTAACCAAAAACGCTATACAAACAGCTAAGTAACTGATACCCAACAGTTATACATAAACACATATCAAGCAAATAAACAACACTCAGCTGACTAGCTCAAGAGGGAGCAAGAGCCACATTACTACAGAAAATACATTGGTGTGCCTTAATTGTTCATATACAAAGCACACAGGCAAACTTACTTACCACTAAAATGTGCCAAAATCAGGTCTTGCCTTACCTGCCTCCCTATATCTGTACTCACAGTGTCGCCAGATGTTTCTAACTCCTCTGCTTGCTGACTGTTTTCTTCATCATCATCATGTGGCAGATGTTGCTGCAAACACATGTTATGAAGAAAACAGCAGCAGAACACAATCCTAGTCACCTTTAAGGGACTATACAACAAAAGCCCGGCAGACTTATCCAGACACCGAAACCTTGATTTCAGTACACCAAAACATCGTTCTATCACATTCCGCGTAGACTTATGTGCATGATTGTAATTGTGTTCAGCAGGGGAATCAGGGGCGGACAATGGAGTCAGAAGCCAAGAGTAGCAGCCATAAGCCCGTCACCTGAAAAACATTGATGCACAAACACAGTGCTAACATAATGTGCAGGTTGAGGTAAGCACAAAATTAAACACAAATAATTGGTACATACCCAGCAGCCAGCTATCCGGCATTTCTCCAGCCTCAAATTTATCAAAGAGGGATGACTAACTGAGGATGAAGGAGTCATGGCAGCCGCCAGGGAAACCTGCAACAACACTCATAATTTTGAGATTTGCATCACAAACCACCTGGACATTAGTTGATTGCCAAAATGTCTATTTATATAAATATATTGCCTGCCCCTAGGTGGTCTCAGCTCAACGTGTGTGCAATCTATGGCACCCAGCACATTTGGCATGCCAGCAAGCTCATAGAAAGCTACCTTGACTGTATGCCACTGAGACTCCTGGGTAGGGAAGCAGATAGAGGCATCTATGTGGGGTTCAAATGCATCCAAAACCTGAGTGTACAGTCAAAAATATAAGGTGAGTGTCTTAAGCACTTTGTTCAAATATACTGTTATAAATTCACATTACACAATACAGAAATGGGGCATAGAGGAGTATGTATGGTTTGCCTCACCTGATTTAAATATTTTGAAAAGGTGGGCTGTGAGATTCCTATTACATCGCCTGTCACAGCCTGAAAGCTGCCAGTAGCCATAAAGTGCAACACAGCCAGGAGTTTGTGCAGGCCTGAGACAGAGCGAGAGCGTGCTGTCTCAGGGTCTAGGTCCAGTTTGACTAGGTCATACAGATGGAAAATGTTGGTCCTATTTAGTCTGAACATCTGTATGACCTGGTCATCGGCCAATGCGTTTAAGTTCAAACGCCCCCTAAAAAACCGAGGCCTGCGTAGCCTCCGCGGCACCTGTACATCCTGCTGACCATGTTCAGTTTCCTGGCCCTGGTTTCTTGTAGCCTCATAGAGCAGTCTCAGGAATCCCACAGCAAAACCAAATTCACTGCTACACACGGCAGCAGCCATTTCAGAGTGATTGATTTGGCAAACGTGCTGGCCCACCTTTTAAAGGGCCAAAAATGCAGGTGTGATTAATGATGAAGTCGGAACACATGTAAACACGCTTCTCAAAAGCAGGTCTACTTTTTTCCCGTGTTTTTTTACGACCGCAAATGCTCTTTCACGGTAGAGATTTCAAATACGAATGCATAGTAAATGACCGAGTTCTATACCTAAACAGCCGCGTTTGACCGATGGTGTATTCATTCATATTTTTACAACACAGCCGGAAAAAGAAATACGAATGCCCTCATCACTGCCGAGATTTGAGTTTAGTAAATGCCCGAGATGACACTTTGAACAAAAAACACCAAATCGGTCAAAATCGGGAGCTTAGTAAATATACCCCAATGTCCCTTACACATATGCCACACATTATTAATGCCCTTATACACATAATGACACACATAGTGCCCCCTACACATTTGCTGCACATTATTAGTGCCCCTATACACATAATGACACACATACAGTAGTACCCTGTTACACATATGCCGTACATTGTTAATGCCCTTATACACATAATGACAAACATAGTGCCCCTTACAAATATATTGCATATTATTAATGCATTTTTACATGACACACATAATACCCCTTACACATATTCCGAACACTACTGCACAACCAACCCACTCACATGCACACAGCACTCACACTGCCACTAACACTGTGACCTCTGCCTCTGCTTGGATACAGATGTGTCCTCATAAATATTGCCTCAATGCTAATGTCGGGCACACCTTTCTTTATGAAAATGCATCTTATTTGCATTGCTATGTGGCTAGGATGCACAAGCAGCTTCTGCTGAGTAAAATGATATGCAGCATGCCTATATACTGTGTGAGACTGTGGCTGTATCTGCATATGAAATGCTACACACAAAATATAGGCATGCTGCATATCATTTTAATCAGCAGAAGCTGCTGATGCCCCTAGGCATATCAAATGCCCTAGGCAATTGCCTAGTTTGCCTATGGCCGGCTCTGGCATGACTAGAAGGGCTGTTTAACATGTAGGTAGGCTAGATATACAGTAAGTGGACACATCTGTACTCTAATTTGATAACCAGCAGTATGACGCTAATCCCAGGCTGGTAATGGCAAAATCAGTGGGACAAAGAGTATGGGCTCTCCCCAAGATTTACACTAACTAGCTCTAGGGTTTACTATCCAGGGCTGGCCTGAGCTTGGGAAGAGCCTGGCCAATTATAGCATCCAAATGCATTGCTATGGCAATGACTGTCTGTGAACCGTCATTTACAACAGGATCTCATTAGAGACAGTATTGCCTGATCCATGTGCTTTGGGTTCTTTTTGCAAATTTTTTAGGATGCCAACATAGATAAAAGAGGACACGCTCCCTATGGATAAGTGAGAAATAAAGTTGTGAATGAGGTTGTGTGGGATAGTATTTGTTTAATAAAGACAATTTGTCATGTGGTGTTTTTATTTTTTTATTTGACAGAAGCCTTCCAGGTCCCTCTGGGCACTCAATGCTACGGCATACTGGCACATGTAGCTCTCCAAATACCAGCATGCCCTGGCAGCCACTTCAATTGTAAGGGAGAGAGTTAGCTGGGAACTGTTGTGCCCCATAAAGAACAATATTATGTTATATTTTTACATTACATTTATTAACCCTATACCCATCGAAAGGGTGTGGGGACTAGCCCTAATGCTATCAGCATGGGCCTGGATCTAACTAAAGGGAAACCTGCATTTTATTGTGGGCTTCACTTCCCCATGCTGGATCCTAGGATCTGTACAACACTTTATATAAAATGCCTCTCAGAGACTACTCATTGTTAGGGGCTTTTTATGTTAGAAGTTTGCCTGCTATCTTGTTAATCTGGAGGTTTCTATCCTTTTAAAGGCGCAAATTTGAAAGAGTGGTTTCTATGCATTTTTCTGGCAATTTTGAGCTTAGTGTCCAGTGTCCTGTATCTGTGTCCATAACTGAACATGATGTCAAACTAAAATGTCAGGCTCACAGTTATTCCATCTATATCAGGGGTGGGAAAGCTTTTTTCTACTGAGGGCCATTTGGATATTTATAAAATCCTTCGGGGGCCATACAAGTCTGCCCCCACGCGCGCCCCAAAAATGGGTGTGGCCAGTTAAAATGGGACGTGATACACATATGCCCCCAATAGTGCAGTGCCAGATCCACAATTGCCCCCACAGTGCCAGGTATACAAATGCCCCTCACAGTGCCAGGTATACAGATGTCCCCACAGTGCCAGGTATACAGATGCCCCTCACAGTGCCAGGTATACAGATGCCCCTCACAGTGCCAGGTATACAGATGCCCCCACAGTGCCAGGTATACAGATGCCCCCACAGTGCCAGGTATACAGATGCACCTCACAGTGCCAGGTATACAGATGCCCCCACAGTGCCAGGTATACAGATGCCCCCACAGTGCCAGGTATACAGATGCCCCTCACAGTGCCAGGTATACAGATGCCCCCACAGTGCCAGGTATACAGATGCCCCCACAGTGCCAGGTATACAGATAACCGCCCCCCCCCCCCACGTGCTGCTTAGCGCTCCTTTCGGCGGGGACACGGAGGAGAGCGCGGCTATGTTGGGCGGCGGCATGTAGGACTTGAAACCAGCCGCCGGTTCGAGAGCCAATCAGAGCTCGCGGACCAGCAGCCGCGGCTCCTGATTGGCTGCTGGTCCGCGAACTCTGATTGGCTCACGAACCGGCGGCTGGTTTCAAGTCCTACACGCCGCCGCCCGACAATAGCCACGCTCTCCTCCGTGTGGTGACAGCTGAGACACGCTGCCGCCGGACTGAGCGGCGGCGTGTCTCACTGAGAGGAGCGGGTGGGCCGGACCAAACGGCTTTGCGGCCCTTATACGGCCCGCGGGCCGGAGGTTCCCCACCCCTGATCTATATCTATAAAAATGCTTATTGATCACAAAAGCTAAAAACTTCTACAGAAATAGACAAAGGTGACTCACACAATGTAAATGGAGGAGGACGTTCTGGTTGTCAGGAGAGGTAGGAATTGATTTGCCGGCGTTTGGGATGCCGGCCAGAGGCGGAACTACCGGCAGGGCAAGCAGTGCGTTGCACTGGGGCCCGCCTCTGTCCAGGGGCCCAAGCATGTAATGAGTCAAACTGACTCATTACATGCCGCTGTGCGCTGCGGGCAACCGCTGCCCGCAGCGCACAGCCGCCCACAGAGGAGAAGAGCAGCGGCACGGACGGGGAAGGAGGAGGACGGAGGTGAAGGAGGGAGCCGCAGCAGCGCTTTGTTACTGGTGGAGGCGCTGCTGCTGCTGCCCCTCTGCTTCACTATAGGCTGTCTTCCGAGAACAGCCTATAGTGAAGCAGGGGGGCAGCAGCGCCGCCACCAATAACACAGCGCTGCTGCGGCTCCCTCCTCCACCTGCCCGGGAATCGTCAAGCTGCACGAGGAGCCTGAGCCAGCGGAGAGGGTAAGTATGATTCTACTTTCTTTCTCTTTATTTCTTTCTTTCTTTCTGTCTCTTTCTTTCTTTATTTCTTTCTGTCTCTTTCTTTCTTTATTTGTTGGGACTGCCTGCCGCTATGTGTAAAAATGGGGGACTGCCTACCGCAATGTGTAAAAAGGGTGGACTGCCTGCCGCAATGTGTAAAAAGGGGGGACTGCCTGCCGCAATGTGTAAAAAGGGGGGACTGCCTGCCGCAATGTGTAAAAATGGGGAATCTGCCTGCCGCAATGTGTAAAAATGGGGAATCTGCCTGCCGCTATGTGTAAAAAGGGAGAATCTGCCTGCCGTAATGTGTAAAAATGGGGAATCTGCCTGCCGCAATGTGTAAAAACGGGGGACTGCCTGCCGCAACGTGTAAAAAGGGGGAATCTGCCTGCCGTAATGTGTAACAAGGGCACGCTGTCTGCCGTAATGTGTAACAAGGGCACGCTGTCTGCCGTAATGTGTAACAAGGGCACGCTGTCTGCCGTAATGTGTAACAAGGGCACGCTGTCTGCCGCTATGTGTAAAAAGTGTACGTTGTCTGCCGTTATGTGTAAAAAGGGGACGCTGTCTGCCGTGATGTGTAAAAAGGGGACGCTGTCTGCCGTAATGTGTAAAAAGGGGGACGCTGTCTGCCGTTATGTGTAAAAAGTGTACGCTGTCTGCCGCTATGTTTAACAAGGGCACGCTGTCTGCCGTTATGTGTAAAAAGTGTACGCTGTCTGCTGTAATGTGTAAAAAGTGCACGCTGTCTGCCGCTATGTGTAACAAGGGCACGCTGTCTGCCGTTATGTGTAAAAAGGGGACGCTGTCTGCCGTTATGTATAAAAAGGGGGACGCTGTCTGCCGTAATGTGTAAAAAGGGGACGCTGTCTGCCGTAATGTGTAAAAAGAGGAATCTGTTCGCTGTAAGGTGTAAAAGGGTCTCTACCTGGTGTAGTGGTGCTACTGTGCGGCGTAATTTGAAGAATGGAGACTACTGTGCACCGTTTTAGGAATTGGTATTATTTTGTGGCCACACCCCTTCCCCGCGAAGCCACGCCACTATGTATTTTTGCGCGCGCCTACGGCGCGCACTGCCCCTGTTTTGCATGCAGGGGTGGGGCTCCGATGCCGTTTCTTGCACACAGTGCTAAAATGTCTAGTTACGGCACTGTTGCTAGGTATCCATTTCTCTGGCCCTGAGCAGTTCCCCCTCACCAGATCCTCTCAAGGGGTGAGGGGGTGGACTTGGATGGGATGGGGGGGGGGGCCCCAAAGCATTTTGTCGCACCTGGGCCCACCGCTTGCTAGTTCCGCCACTGATGCCGGCGGTCAGAATAACGACCCTGTGGGGTGCCTAAACCTAACCCCCCCTCCTTCCAGCCTAAACCTAACTGCCCCAGGGTACAGCCTAACTCTAAACCTCTCCCCGCCACCTCAACCTAACCTATCCCCTCCCGCAGTTTACCTGTCCTGTGTCTCGGTAGATGCTCCTTCAGGATCCCGGCTGTCAGGTTTCTGGTACCGGGATGGTGTTCCTATTCAGGATGTTTCAGGATTCCGGCATCTGCATTCTGATTGCTGGGATCCTGAAGTTTGTTGTCTATGGAGGCTGGAGGGCAGGCTGCTGATAAAACCTACTGCTGCTGTCTACTGCTGCTGCTACCTTAGCACACAGGCCCAATTCTTTTATGACAATTTTCTTATCTTTTTTGCTGACAGCAAGGCTGAAGTTGAGATTTTTTTGATTCTTGTGTTTCAGTCTCACTAATTAGTAGCAGCTAATGTATACCACATGTGTGCACACATCAGATAGCCATGGAAAATAGAAAGTAGAAATTGAAAACAAGAGAACATTCCATTGTAAGTAACAGTGGGTAGAACAGTGGGTAGTAGTATATACAGGGCTTAAAGTGGTCCTGGAGAGGTGGTAGAACTCATTTACCCCTGCCAGTAGCCAGTGCTAATGTTTTCGGTACCCCCCTGCAAACTGTAAATTAGTGCCCTAATTCCCATATTTTTTAAAGGGACATTGATCTCACAAAGAAGCAGCATGGTCACATAATAGTACCCCCAATTCAAATTACACCACACAGTAGCTCAATCTTATTCACATTACACAGCCCCTGATTCATATTACGCCACATAGTAATGTCCCTTATTCAGGTTACGTCACTCAGTAGTGCTCTTTATTCACATTGCACTACACACTGATACCCTCTATACATGTTATACCACACAGCAGTGCCCCTTATATACAATGCCCACAGTAGTTCCCCTTATACACAATTCCCACAGTAATAGTGTCCCTCACACATAATGACCACAGTAGTGCTCCTTATACACAGCTCTGCCTTTGTCACTCCAGCAGCTAACTGCCTGTGTCCCTCCAGCGGCTCCATGCCCTGTATCCCTCCAGCAGCTTCCCCAGCTCTATTGTCCCCCCCAGCCCCCTCTCATCTTGTCTTCAAGATGCACAGAGCCTGCTCCTCTCCACCAGTACCTGAGGAAGTGGGAGATGGCTGCAGCTCATCGGTAACGCTGGCGCCACCTGCATTATCTATTGATGTAGGTGATGGGTCAGGTTTTTCTGTTACTTACTGTGCAGGGCAAAGGAGGTGGTGGAACTAGTTCCCCCAACCATTACAGGTGGTGGAACTCGGTTCCACCTCTCCCCCTCCCCACACACTTTAACCCCTGAGTATATGGTCAAGGGCCACATAACATAAAAACCAAAATTCATGCATTTAATTTAACAGTGGGGAATTCAGTTCCAAATGAAGTGTGAGAATTGTCATTGCCATGGTGTTTAAATGCTGACAACGGCATTGCATCTCGTTCACCTGGGCAAATCCCATGGTCACTGAAACTTAGGAGAAACAGAGATCCCCATGGACCTGACCTGCCCAAGGCAGCAAATGGGACCAGAGGCACCACAGCGGTAGCCATGTGCTGCTGCCCCTGCTTCCTCCATACATCTGCCGGGGTATCCATTGTGTCCTCTCACCTAAAAGGACCCCCACTGCCTACTCTCACCCGCTGTGGACTCGGTGTCTACGAGGGATGCTCGTGGGATCCAGCGGGCTTACCTCTCCAGGTAAGCGGGGAGCATAGAGGGGGAGAGCATTGAGACCAGGGAGCCGCCATTGTGCCGCATGTTTGCCTCTCACCACCATCACAGCTGGCTTCCTGTTGCTCCTGCCACCAGACCCTACTTGGACTGCACTGAAGGAGAGAATCAGCTGCACAGAAAACCTACCACACATACTGCACCGGGGTTGTTTCACCTAACCTGACAATTGGTATGCCCCTCTCTCAGCAATTGGCAGGACAGCCTGGAAAGGACCGGCAGTACAACCTATGGACAACAGACTGGATGCTTCTTCACTGGACTGCAGCAGGTTGCTTTTACTGTGCTTTAGTTTGATTGTAAACATATTTTGATCATATGTTAACAGATTTTGGATGTGGATGTAATAGTGATGTGCACCGGACATTTTTCGGGTTTTGTGTTTTGGTTTTGGGTTCGGTTCCGCGGCCGTGTTTTGGATTCGGACGCGTTTTGGCAAAACCTCACCGAAATTTTTTTGTCGGATTCGGGTGTGTTTTGGATTCGGGTGGTTTTTTTCAAAAAACCCTAAAAAACAGCTTAAATCATAGAATTTGGGGGTCATTTTGATCCCAAAGTATTATTAACCTCAATAACCATAATTTCCACTCATTTTCAGTCTATTCTGAACACCTCACACCTCACAATATTATTTTTAGTCCTAAAATTTGCACCGAGGTAGCTGTGTGACTAAGCTAAGCGACCCAAGTGGCCGACACAAACACCTGGCCCATCTAGGAGTGGCACTGCAGTGTCAGACAGGATGGCACTTGAAAAAAATACTCCCCAAACAGCACATGACGCAAAGATAAAAAGAGGCGCAATGAGGTAGCTGTGTGACTAAGATAAGCGACCCAAGTGGCCGACACAAACACCTGGCCCATCTAGGAGTGGCACTGCAGTGTCACGCAGGATGGCCCTTCAAAAAAATACTCCCCAAACAGCACATGACGCAAAGAAAAATGAAAGAAAAAAGAGGTGCAAGATGGAATTGTCCTTGGGCCCTCCCACCCACCCTTATGTTGTATAAACAGGACATGCACACTTTAACGAAACCATCATTTCAGCGACAGGGTCTGCCACACGACTGTGACTGAAATGACTGGTTGGTTTGGGCCCCCACCAAAAAAGAAGCAATCAATCTCTCCTTGCACAAACTGGCTCTACAGAGGGAAGATGTCCACCTCATCATCATCGTCCGATTCATCACCCCTTTCACTGTGTACATCCCCCTCCTCACAGATTATTAATTCATCCCCACTGGAATCCACCATCTCAGGTCCCCGTGTACTTTCTGGAGGCAATTGCTGCTGGTGAATGTCTCCACGGAGGAATTGATTATAATTCATTTTAATGAACATCATCTTCTCCACATTTTCTGGAAGTAACCTCGTACGCCGATTGCTGACAAGGTGAGCGGCGGCACTAAACACTTTTTCGGAGTACACACTGGAGGGAGGGCAACTTAGGTAGAATAAAGCCAGTTTCTGCAAGGGCCTCCAAATTGCCTCTTTTTCCTGCCAGTATACGTACGGACTGTCTGACGTGCCTACTTGGAAGCGGTCACTCATATCATCCGCCACCATTCTTTCAATGGTGAGAGAATCATATGCAGTGACAGTAGACGACATGTCAGTAATCGTTGGCAGGTCCTTCAGTCCGGACCAGATGTCAGCACTCGCTCCAGACTGCCCTGCATCACCGCCAGCGGGTGGGCTCGGAATTCGTAGCCTTTTCCTCGCACCCCCAGTTGCGGGAGAATGTGAAGGAGGAGATGTTGACGGGTCACGTTCCGCTTGACTTGACAATTTTCTCACCAGCAGGTCTTTGAACCTCTGCAGACTTGTGTCTGCCGGAAAGAGAGATCCAACGTAGGTTTTAAATCTAGGATCGAGCACGGTGGCCAAAATGTAGTGCTCTGATTTCAACAGATTGACCACCCGTGAATCCTGGTTAAGCGAATGAAGGGCTCCATCCACAAGTCCCACATGCCTAGCGGAATCGCTCTGTTTTAGCTCCTCCTTCAATGTCTCCAGCTTCTTCTGCAAAAGCCTGATGAGGGGAATGACCTGACTCAGGCTGGCAGTGTCTGAACTGACTTCACGTGTGGCAAGTTCAAAAGGTTGCAGAACCTTGCACAACGTTGAAATCATTCTCCACTGCGCTTGAGTCAGGTGCATTCCACCTCCTTTGCCTATATCATGGCCAGATGTATAGGCTTGAATGGCCTTTTGCTGCTCCTCCATCCTCTGAAGCATATAGAGGGTTGAATTCCACCTCGTTACCACCTCTTGCTTCAGATGATGGCAGGGCAAGTTCAGGTGTTTTTGGTGGTGCTCCAGTCTTCTGTACGCGGTGCCTGTACGCCGAAAGTGGCCCGCAATTCTTCTGGCCACCGACAGCATCTCTTGCACGCCCCTGTCGTTTTTTAAATAATGCTGCACCACCAAATTCAAGGTATGTGCAAAACATGGGACGTGCTGGAATTTGCCCAGATGTAATGCACGCACAATATTGCTGGCGTTGTCCGATGCCACAAATCCCCAGGAGAGTCCAATTGGGGTAAGCCATTCTGCGATGATCTTCCTCTGTTGCCGTAAGAGATTTTCAGCTGTGTGCGTATTCTGGAAAGCGGTGATACAAAGCGTAGCCTGCCTAGGAACGAGTTGGCATTTGCGAGATGCTGCTACTGGTGCCGCCGCTGCTGTTCTTGCAGCGGGAGGCAATACATCTACCCAGTGGGCTGTCACAGTCATGTAGTCCTGAGTCTGTCCTGCTCCACTTGTCCACATGTCCGTGGTTAAGAGGACATTGGGTACAACTGCATTTTTTAGGACACTGGTGACTCTTTTTCTGAGGTCTGTGTACATTTTCGGTATCGCCTGCCTAGAGAAATGGAACCTAGATGGTATTTGGTACCGGGGACACAGTACCTCAATCAAGTCTATAGTTGGCTCTGAAGTAACGATGGATACCGGAACCACGTTTCTCACCGCCCAGGCTGCCAAGGCCTCAGTTATCCGCTTTGCAGCAGGATGACTGCTGTGATATTTCATCTTCCTCGCAAAGGACTGTTGGACAGTCAATTGCTTACTGGAAGTAGTACAAGTGGTCTTCCGACTTCCCCTCTGGGATGACGATCGACTCCCAGCAGCAACAACAGCAGCGCCAGCAGCAGTAGGCGTTACACTCAAGGATGCATCGGAGGAATCCCAGGCAGGAGAGGACTTGCCAGTGACATGGCCTGCAGGACTATTGGCATTCCTGGATAAGGAGGAAATTGACACTGAGGGAGTTGGTGGTGTGGTTTGCGGGAGCTTGGTTACAAGAGGAAGGGATTTACTGGTCAGTGGACTGCTTCCGGTGTCGCCCAACGTTTTTGAACTTGTCACTGACTTATGATGAATGCGCTGCAGGTGACGTATAAGGGAGGATGTTCCGAGGTGGTTAACGTCCTTACCCCTACTTATTACAGCTTGACAAAGGCAACACACGGCTTGACACCTGTTGTCCGCATTTGTGTTGAAATAATTCCACACCGAAGAGCTGATTTTTTTTGTATTTTGACCAGGCATGTCAATGGCCATATTCCTCCCACGGACAACAGGCGTCTCCCCGGGTGCCTGACTTAAACAAACCACCTCACCATCAGAGTCCTCCTTGTCAATTTCCTCCCCAGCGCCAGCAACACCCATATCCTCATCCTGGTGTACTTCAACACTGACATCTTCAATTTGACTATCAGGAACTGGACTGCGGGTGCTCCTTCCAGCACTTGCAGGGGGCGTGCAAATGGTGGAAGGCGCAAGCTCTTCCCGTCCAGTGTTGGGAAGGTCAGGCATCGCAACCGACACAATTGGACTCTCCTTGGGGATTTGTGATTTCGAAGAACGCACAGTTCTTTGCTGTGCTTTTGCCAGCTTAAGTCTTTTCTTTTTTCTAGCGAGAGGCTGAGTGCTTCCATCCTCATGTGAAGCTGAACCACTAGCCATGAACATAGGCCAGGGCCTCAGCCGTTCCTTGCCACTCCGTGTAGTAAATGGCATATTGGCAAGTTTACGCTTCTCCTCAGACGCTTTTAATTTTGATTTTTGGGTCATTTTACTGATCTTTTGTGTTTTGGATTTTACATGCTCTGTACTATGACATTGGGCATCGGCCTTGGCAGACGACGTTGATGGCATTTCATCGTCTCGGCCATGACTAGTGGCAGCAGCTTCAGCACGAGGTGGAAGTGGATCTTGATCTTTCCCTATTTTTTTAACCTCCACATTTTTGTTCTCCATATTTTAATGCGCACAACTAAAAGGCACCACAGGTATACAATGTAGATGGATGGATACTATAGTATACTTATGGACGACGAGTGACGACACAGAGGTAGGTACAGCAGTGGCCTACCGTACTGCTATATACAGTATAATGGACCTGGTGGACACTGTCAGCAGACTGCGTTTATAGTATAAAAAAAAAAGACACCACAGGTATACAATGTAGATGGATGGATACTATAGTATACTTATGGACGACGAGTGATGACACAGAGGTAGGTACAGCAGTGGCCTACCGTACTGCTATATACAGTATAATGGACCTGGTGGACACTGTCAGCAGACTGCGAAACTAGTATAAAAAAAAAGACACCACAGGTATACAATGTAGATGGATGGATACTATAGTATACTTATGGACGACGAGTGACGACACAGAGGTAGGTACAGCAGTGGCCTACCGTACTGCTATATACAGTATAATGGACCTGGTGGACACTGTCAGCAGACTGCGAAACTAGTATAAAAAAAAGCCACCACAGGAGTGTTTTTCAGGCAGACAAACGTATACTGGTGATCACTGTCAGCAAAACTGTGCACTGTATTCCTGCTATAACTGCTCCCCAGTCCCCACAATTAGGCAGTGTGAGCACTCAGCACAGATATATATCATGCAGCACACTGAGCACAGATATGGTATGGAGCGTTTTTTTCAGGCAGAGAACGGATAAAAAACTAGCAAAACTCTGCACTGTACTCCTCCTAACAGCTGCTCCCCAGTCCCCAATCCTCCCCACAATAAGCTAAGCAATCAGATCAACTGTGTAGTATACTATTAATAATTAACTATATAAACGGAGAGGACGCCAGCCACGTCCTCTCCCTATCAATCTCAATGCACGTGTGAAAATGGCGGCGACGCGCGGCTGCTTATATAGAATCCGAATCTCGCGAGAATCCGACAGCGGGATGATGACGTTCGGGCGCGCTCGGGTTAGCCGAGCAAGGCGGGAGGATCCGAGTCTGCTCGGACCCGTGTAAAAAATGTAAAGCTCGGGTGGGTTCGGTTTCTCGGAAACCGAACCCGCTCATCACTAGGATGTATACATACAGGGTACATTATACTACTACACACTTTTGTGTAGTAGTATAATGTTTTTAACATATGTGCCTCAGGTCCTTGTATGGCTTATCTCCCACAGTGTAACCTTTGTAGTGCGCCCGACATGGCTGCCTCACCTTGTGCGCCCATGGATAGGATGAAAAATACATGGACCTGACAGTTATTCCTAGCGTTAGGACGCTGCAACCATCCATTTTGTGTCATCTCTTCTAGGTGTGACCTATTCTACCCAGGGTAAACTTACGTAGTGCGCCCAAAACCTTTGTGGGTGGAAAATACAACTCACGTAAGTTTTAACCCAAAATGTCTGCACCAACCCTGCATTATGCTTATTGTGCTCTCTATGTTTCCTTTTTTATTATTGTATTACTTAATTCTTTGTACTATGTCAGAGGCAGAATTAGACCTAATAGGGCTCTGGGCAAGATACCGGTTTGGGACAACCCCCCTCTTTTAAAAAAAATACACTATAGTATTTATTTTTTGTGGTAGGTGGGGAGTGGACAAGATTGCCTTATATTACAGACAACAATAAAACACATTGGCCTCAACAGGAAACAAAAATATAACACAATGGCCCCCAACAGGAAATAAAAACACATTGACCCCGACAGGTACCCATTGAACCCCACAAGAATAAATAAAACACAGTGGCCCTCATTCCGAGTCGTTCGCTCGTTCTTTTTTTTCCCAACGCAGTGAAAATCAGCTTAGAGCGCATGCGCAATGTTCGCACTGCGACTGCGCTAAGTAATTCTGCTATGAAGAAAGGATTTTTACTCACGGCTTTTTGTTCGCACCGGCGAACGTAGTGTGATTGACAGGAAATGGGTGTTACTGGGCGGAAACACGGCGTTTTATGGGCGTGTGGCTGAAAACGCTACCGTTTCCGGAAAAAACGCAGGAGTGGCCGGAGAAACGGGGGAGTGTCTGGGCGAACGCTGGGAGTGTTTGTGACGTCAAACCAGGAACGACAAGCACTGAACTGATCGCACAGGCAGAGTAAGTCTGGAGCTACTCTAAAACTGCTAAGTTTTTTTTGTTCGCAATATTGCGTAAACTTCGTTCGCACTTTTAAGATGCTAAGATACACTCCCAGTAGGCGTAGACTAAGCGTGTGTAACTCTGCTAAATTCGCCTTGCGACCGATCAACTCGGAATGAGGGCCAGTATTGGCTCCAGATAGGTAGAAAAAAACACTGGCCCCCAATAGGAAGAAAAAAAAACCCACTGTATATTATACAGGCTGAATAAAAATGAATAATAGAAGGATACTCATCATGTTATATCATATGGGTCACATTATATATTGGGTCACATTATACCAACAGAGATAACCAACACATTACTATATATTGGTATAGATCCCAATAACATGAGTAATTCATTTTTACAGCTTCTTAGGTAATGTGGGAAGCAGACACAAAGGGAGTAAAAGTTCCTCATGCTCATTCTGGGAGAGCCAGAGACTGAGCTCGCAGGCAAAGTGCGACAAGAGGTCAGCAACTATATATAAGGTACATCCGTCCCGGAAACTCTCCAAATAGCAGTTGTGAGGTATATGCTGTGCCCTGGATAGCCTGTAATTAAGTGTTCATGTAGTGCAAAGGCCTCATCAGCCACAAACACAAACTTCAGGCCATGTTTTGTTTCATCCACTGTTGGCTATTTTAAGGTGTTGGAGATTAGCCTCTGGTAGAATATAGTTTGCTTCAAATACCCACCATGAGAAGCATGGCCGTTTTTGCCAACATCTACAAATATGAATTCATAGTTGGCTTTTACGATAGCCATCAGAACAATGCTAAAAAAAAACCCTTACAGTTATAATAATAAAATGCGCTGTTGACATGAGGGGTTATGCGGCTATGCTTCACATCAATTGCACCGCAATTGCACCACCGTGGTTTGGAAAATTTCAGCTCCTATCGAACTCATCTGCGATGGCTTGCCACTCCTCCACCATTGACAGGAACTATAATAAAAAAAAACATTTACACATTATATTTATCAATCTTTTTTCCTTTCCTCCAACAGTCTTCTACACCTGATCTTGAATCCTACACTACACCCCAAATGACTGCCAGGAGTGAAAATGACGCCAAATCAATCCAAAACTCCCAACAAGAGGAGCTATCAGCGCAAAGTGCCTAACTATTTGCCCACATCTACACTTCTTCAGCAGGTTAAACAGGCACTCCAAAAAAAAACCAGATTTGTAAAATAATCTTGGCCTACATATAGTTAGCTCTATACGTGTCATGGAGCCAGAACAGAAGCTACACTTTGAGCAGCTGCTCTATGAAATGGTCATATGGGGGAAAAGAAATATGCTGACCAATAGCACCCGCCTTACTGAAGAGAATCTACCCCAGACAATTGTGCAACCCATCCAGGGCAGTGGTCCCATCACATCACACTTCAACTTACCAGCCAGCTAATAGCCCACTCCAGTTATTGGTCCAAACCCATCCCGCCCTACTCCCCCACCAACTTACCCTACTCTCCCACCCACTTACCCTACTTCCCCAACCCACTTACCCTACTCCCCAACCCACTTACTCTACTCCCCAACCAATTTACTCTACTCAGCAACCCGCTTACCCTACTCCGCAACCCACTTGCTCAACTCCAAAAACCACTTAACTCCAAAACCAACTTCCTGTACTCCATTACCCACTTGCACTACTCCTCAACCCACTTACCCTACTTCACAATCCACTTACCCTACTCCACAACTCAATTCGCCTACTTTGCAACCTATTTGCTCTACTCTACAACCCACTACCTCTACTCCACAAACCACTTGCCCTACTTCTAAGCCACATATACGGCCACAACCTCAGATGCCATCTATAGAGCAATGTTGGAGGCAGACAAGGAGCCGTCTCAATTGTACGATATTTGATTTGCTATTTAAAAAATTGTGATTTTAACAAGGAAGTATCACCAAGTTTATCTCTCCCAATAGCTACGTACTCCATGGTGTACGGTGAAAATGACGCAGAATGACCACGGTCACTAAACACATGGCGCACGGACAGATTGTTGGATGCCAGGCCTCAGTCTGGACTTTTGCCATGTGTTTCTTGGCCTATTCAAATCTGAGTCATACCCACCTTATACCATAGCGTATCCCAGCTGCGGGGACAGATAAAACTTGGTGATAATGCTGTTTTATGTGTATGTTGTTACCGCATTCCACTAAAAAAATGGATCATTTTATATTGTTTTGCAGCCATGTTGGTTAACATAGTTTTAAAAATACAGCCATGTTGGTTATTCATTTTTCAAATTTTTATGGTAAAAAAAAAAAAAAAAATATTGCAAATTAAATACATGTGTGTTTTTGCTTACCTTACAATGGTGGTAATTCTGAGTTGATCGCAGCAGCAAGTTTGTTAGCAGGGGTGGTGTTCTGTATGCCGAATCTCGGGATCCCAGCGCACAGTATACCGGCGCCTGAATCCCGGCATACCGACAACTATTCTCCCTCGTGGGGGTCCACGACCCCCCTGGAGGGAGAATAAAATAGTGTGGCGCGCATAGCGCGCCACCGTGCCCGCAGCGTGGCGAGCGCAGCGTGGCGAGCGCAGCGAGCCCACAAGGGGCTCCTTTGCGCTCTCCACGCTGTTGGGCGCCGGGAGCACGAGCGCCGGCATACCGTACGACACCCGTTAGCAGTTGGGCAAAACCATGGCCCTCATTCCGAGTTGTTCGCTCGGTAATTTTCTTCGCATCGCATCGATTTTCCGCTATTTGCGCATGCGCAATGTTCGCACTGCGACTGCGCCAAGTAAACTTGCTAAGAAGTTTGGTATTTTACTCACGGCATTACGAGGTCTTTTCTTCGTTCTGGTGATCGGAGTGTGATTGACAGGAAGTGGGTGTTTCTGGGCGGAAACTGGACGTTTTATGGGAGTGTGTGAAAAAACGCTGCCGTTTCTGGGAAAAACACGGGAGTGGCTGGAGAAACGGGGGAGTGTCTGGGCGAACGCTGGGTGTGTTTGTGACGTCAATCCAGGAACGAAACTGACTGAACTGATTGCAGTGGCAGAGTAAGTCTCGAGCTACTCAGAAACTGCTTAGAAATTTCTATTCGCAATTTTGAGAATCTTTCGTTCGCAATTTTGCTAAGCTAAGATTCACTCCCAGTAGGCGGCGGCTTAGCGTGTGCAATGCTGCTAAAAGCAACTTGCGAGCGAACAACTCGGAATGAGGGCCCATGTGCACTGCAGGGGAGGCAGATATAACATGTGCAGAGAGAGATAGATTTGGGTGTGGTAACTTCAATCTGCAATCTAAATTGCAGTGTAATAACAAAGCAGCCAGTATTTACCCTGCACAGAAACAAAATAACCCACCCAAATCTAACTCTCTCTGCAAATGTTATATCTGCCCCCCCTGCAGTGCACATGGTTTTGCCCAACTGCTAAAAAATTTCCTGCTGCGATCAACTTGGAATTACCCCCAATACTGGTACTTAAGCACATTCACAATGGCTTTGCAAGTCTCCGGGATGATGACGCCTGAAGCCTGCGGGAGTTGAGGGTTCCAAGCTCCAAGTCTTCCAGTGACCGCCCTGTAGCCAGGATTTAGGGAGTTATCAGTCCAAGCAACTCCTGGAACGTCGCATTATCCATACGCAGGAAGTTGAGATAATCCTCAGGAGGTTGTTTTCCCTACTTTCTGTCAGCAGCAGCATGTGCGAATGAGTGTCCCTCTTCAGCAACCACTCCTTCGTCCAGTATGACATCATCCTCCCCCTTTCCTCATTCCTCTCACCTCTCAACTTCAGATAGCCATAGGCCATCAGCAGTTGATACCGACTGGAATCCATCACTACAGAATCCAAGATAATGCAGGACATGAAGCAGGAAAAACACACTTTGTAAGGTAGCCCAAACAAAGCAGTGTAGTTTAAGCAATGTACAGCAGGTACAAAGCAGCACTGAATGTACCTGCTGCCTACAAAGCAGCACTGTATACAGCTAAAATGGAACCTTCTTCATGTACCCTGTAGTTAGTGCCACCCTTTTTTTTATATTTGCCAGTCAAAAAAGATGTTACATGCCTTAGGCGCGCAAAAAAATATATAGGGGCGTGGCTTCATGAGAAAGGGGAGTGGCCACAGAATAGTACCAATTCAGATTACACCATACAGTATTGTCCGTTATTCACATTACACTACACAGTAGTACCCCTTATACACGTTACATAACACGTTATGGCACAGTAGAGACATTTATATGCGTTATGCCAGAGTAGAGCCGTTTATACATGTCACACCACAGTAGAGTCGCTTATACACGTTATGCCAGAGTAGAGCCGCTTATACATGGTACTCTGCAGCTTCTAATGCAGAGAGAGGTGCTGCTGCAGCTGGGACAGAGAGACGTGCTGCAGCAGCAGCTGGGACAGAAAGAGGTGCTGCAGCAGCAGGGGCAAAGAGCGTTGTAGCAGGACAGAAGTAACCCCACTGCACAGCTACAAGCAGACAGTGAGACATATAAAGAGGACGGCAGAGCTCAGGCATGTGCTGGCTGTCCATGTCCCCTGCTGTCGCCTCTGGCCTGCCCTGTTCCCTACCTACTAGTATCAGAGTCCGAATCAGTGTGTGCTTCTGCTTCTCCTCCTCCTGCTCTGTGGCTGCCTGTCCCTCCATCCATGATATAGCGGGCAGAGGGAGGGGGGCAGGTGGCAGTACACCCTCTAACTATTCCAGCACCTGGAGCTCGCGCTCCACCGGAGCCACCCTCGCTACACCCATGCTGTGATCACTAGTGGTCACCTCTTTAATTCATTTTAACATTTCCTTTAGTTCTCCTAAAATAATACATTTTCCTTTATTCTCCTACATATAAAACTAACAAGACTGCACCCATCCAGGAATGTCTCCTTAAATACGTAATATTCAAACCTTGAAGCTTATTTGCTTACATTGTATTGCAACTACTGTATAAATTTGTGTATTTGGATGCGTTACAGGCACTTAACCATTTTCTACCATTGTGTGTGCTGCCATATTCAATGTATGTGCTGATTTGTGTGCTTACCTATAGAAACATATACAACCAAGCAAAAAAAGGTGAATAGAAGGTATTTCCCAATTGTAAATGAGTAAGTTGAATGACTTCTACTTTTTAACATGTAAAGAATTTACTTTTCATTATGGTGCCCAGGTATTTGCCGAACTGGATTGTTAACTGGAGCCATGGTAAATTATTATTATTACCAGTTATTTATATAGCGCACACATATTCCGCAGCGCTTTACAGAGAATTTTTGGCCATTCACATCAGTCCCTGCCCCAGTGGAGCTTACAATCTATATTCCTTATCACATGTACACACAGACACATTTACGCTTGGGTTCATTTCGTTGGGAGCCAATTAACCTACCCGTATATTTTTGGATTGTGGGAGTAAGTATGGAGAGAATATACAAACTCCACAAAGTTAGGGCCATAGTGGGAACCAAACCCATGACCGCAGTAATGTTAACCATTACACAATCCATACTGCCCTAAATGGTGGTCCTAAAGAGGACCAAAACATTGAACCTACCTTACTCTCTGTTGTTGTTTTTTTCCTAACAGATTTCACAGCATTACTAAATTGAAATTTCCCAAGCTATTACTTTCAGGCACCACATCATGCAAATTATAGTACAGGTTGAGTATCCCATATCCATATATTCCGAAATACGGAATATTCCGAAATACGGACTTTTTTGAGTAAGAGTGAGATAGTGAAACCTTTGTTTTTTGATGTCTCAATGTACACAAACTTTGTTTAATACACAAAGTTATTAAAAACATTGTATTAAATGACCTTCAGGCTGTGTGTATAAGGTGTATATGAAACATAAATGAATTGTGTGAATGTAGACACACTTTGTTTAATGCACAAAGTTATAAAAAGTATTGGCTAAAATGACCTTCAGGCTGTGTGTATAAGGTGTATATGTAACATAAATGCATTCTGTGCTTAGATTTAGGTCCCATCACCATGATATCTCACTATGGTATGCAATTATTCCAAAATACGGAAAAATCCCATATCCAAAGTACCTCTGGTCCCAAGCATTTTGGATAAGGGAGACTCAACCTGTATTGATTTATTTTCTGTTTATTAAGCAGCAATTTTATAAGACTGACTTACAGCATTCCTAAGTGGTCAGATGTTAACAGTTCAGTGTTGTTGTTGCAAAAGAAGAAAACAACATCTGGTTCCACTGAGGAAACGGGTCAATTGCTAAACTACATGAAGTAATTCTTGTTAATCTTTTTGATACTGAGTATGTGGCATATAAATATTATTATGCTGTAAGTCAGTGATAGTCACAGACACCCGCATTAAAGAAGAAAATCATCTGTCCAACAGATGTTTTTATAATTAATCGGATACATTTATCATTCAATATTTGCGTGACATCACTGAAAACAGCCATTTTCTGAGGGTATCTGCAAATATTAAGGATCCCCCAAACTTTACTATGGGTGGATCGCATGTGGCTATCCTTAGGCAGGCTAAACCAAATCCGCAATAGGGGGTATATTCAATAACTGTCGGAAGCTGCCGTCTTGTCGGAAAGACGCCAGCTTCCGACAGTTTTAGGTCGGAAGGGGTTCCGACCTATTCATTACGGTCCCATTTATTCCGACAAGTCGGGAAACCCGACTTGTCGGAATGCTGTCGGAATGCACGCTGATCGGCGGCTTCAGCCACCGATCAGCGTGCATTGTCAGAAGCGGGCCCAAACCCGACAGGTTTTAGCCCCGTTTCCGACAATCTCAATCCGACTTTAAAAAAAGTCGGATTGAGATAAGTAAGCTGAGACCAGGAGACGGGGGAGCAGCGGGGAGAGCAGGGACCCAGCGGCAGCGTCCACTCGGCTCCAGCAAGCGGGACATCGATTGCTGGAGCCGAGTGGACGCTGCCGTGAGCCTCTGCTGCTGCAGCCGCTGCTCCTCCGTCTCCTCCTCTCCCGTCCGCTGCTCTCCCCTTCCCCCGGCGCCAGAGACATCTCATCACCTCCAGTGCCGCTGACCGCTTCCCCCTCAGCTCCGGCGCCGCTGACTGCTCCCCCCTCACCCCCGGCGCCGCTGACAGCTCCCTCTGCCGCTGCTGTCAGCGCACCCGCAGCGCTGACAGTAGCAGCAGGTCAGGAAACAGGGAACAGCCAAATCCGACAGTCGGATTTGGCCGCTCTTTTGAATAGGGGTTGTCGGGTCCATTCTGACAACTGCATGTCGGAATGGACCCGAATTTTATTGAATATACCCCTAAGCATGCACTTCTCTCCCAATCGTGGATTCATGAAAATATATAGGACCACGACTGTTTTTGCATGAAAATGGAAAAGTTTTCGAGTGTAAAAAAACAAGGTCTAATTGGATATCCACTCCAAAAAAAATCAGCACTAAAAATAAACAAATCAAGAACCCCCCCCCCCCCCCCATTTTTTGCATCTAATTGGATACCACCCTAAGTTTCCTATTGTAATTGAATACTGACTCCTACTGTACCTCATGAGTTGAAACTACAGTGGGAAAAATTGACTGTGCAGACAAATGGTGTGCTAGTGGCCAGTGCAGCTTCTAGTGCACAGCTGGGGAGAAACAAGCAGTGGATACCAGGGCATCAGCTTGCTCTCAGCAGCCCTAAGAAGATGGGCTACAATTTAAGGCACTTCTATAACTCTCCCAGGAATAGAAAATAATAACTGGTCACTTTGTGTAAATCATTCTGCAATAGCACTGCTACACCAGTAGAGCAAGGGTCGGTCCAATAGTTATGTCTTCATAGTGGAGTAGTATACAACCTTATATATTCCATATCACAAGTTGAAAATTTGTAGATGCTTACAATAAGTTGCTGCTTTCCCACATATCAAATAGCTGCTTACCAGGTTCTTCTGCTACATGTTTCAGGGATAAAGCCTCCGTCCTCCTCGGACAATGAACTTAGCATTAACTTCCATTTCTATTGGCAAAATAACTGGTCCACCAGGATACCAGAGAAATCACCCATCATCTTTCTGTCTGAGGGCCCACTCTCTACACAATGATGGTGTTATGAACCACAGGTAGTGGTTCATTTCTATTTTATGTTTATTAAGTTGTCTTGCATGCCAGGATTTCCTGTTGCTCTGTTTTAGTATGCTCTTGTCTGCTGCCGCTGGTTAGTCTGTGTAATTGCAGCTTGTTCCATGTGTTCAGCCTCACCTGGCTGCTAATTGCATCTTGTCAGCTGGAATCATGCAATAGGCCAGCTGCTCTGGATTATTAATTAGGCCTCTCTGTTATATGCTGGCTGATTGCAGTTCACAGACGCTGGTGATATTTCTGGGTTTTCAGTCTGCTTGAGTTCTGAGCTTGGTTCCTGCTAGTTCCTGAGCTTCCTGTTTGCCTGTGTCTGCTGCAGAGAGTTCCCAGTCCCGGTCTTTTCGGTTGTTCCTGTCCTCAGAGATCCTGTACTCGGAAGTTACCATCTGTTCCTGGAGTCTGACCGAGCACCTTTAACATCTGGTGGTGTTCGTGAGTCGCGGCGCAGCCGTGTGTTGCGGCTTGTCCGCTTCTGTTTATTATTTTGTTTAATTGTGTTCTGGAGCTTTGCGGAGGATTCCGCTTCCACAGATCCACTCTGGTGTCCGGCGGAGCCGGATAGGAGTGTCGGATCAGTGGATCCTTGGTTGTCCTTTTTCCTGGCGGCTAGTCCGCACATACCTTTTGATTTAGTTAGTTAGCTTGTAACCCCTGGCCTGGTTGCTTAGTCAGAGGGCCCCTTGTTATCACCCTGTCTCGGACTTCCCCTTGTCTCCCATTAAGACCTGCGGGGGCATCGGGGTTGGGCAGACATAATCCGCCCTTCGAACGCGGCTGCCATGGGCTCAAGCAACCATAGTCTCGCAGGGGATTTCTGATAACACGGGCGAGACAACGGAGTTAGGGCGCCAGGGGTTACTAGGCTATCCAGCTCCCACAACCAGCTTATTTTCCTGTACTCAGATCCCTGCCATAAGATCTCCTCCGGTCTGGAGTACAGGAATCATAACAGATGGTTAGAGGTCTGACCAGGCATCCAACAGAGGGCGTACCATACAAGGCACAGTGACACCTTTATTTTTAAGTTTGAAATAAATAAAAAAATAAGGTACATAGGCGCAGACAAGGCTTTGCTGAATTCTGAACAGGTGCTGGCACCATATATCTGACATTCTTCACAATGAGTGGTCAGGGGTCAGATAGTGCAATAACATTTGCTGTGCCATGCCGACTCTACCTCTTCTGCACCTAATTCTTTGCACTTCTCCTTTCTGTTCCAGGCTTTCCTTATCTTGCCTGAGCCAGCATCTCTGCCCTTCATTTCTGCACCAGCTTCTCTCCTGTTGTGCTAGTCTCTCCTTCCTGTCTGTCAGTGTCTCTCCCCTTTCACATTCTCTCTGTTTATATGTCTTATTTGCCCCTGCAGCCTGCCCCACCCCACCCTTTGAATGAGTATATGTGTCTCCTCATTGTGTCTGTTCCATTTATGACCACTCTATGTCTGTCTCTTAGTAACTTGGTATGTGCACCTCTGAATCCCCAGTTTTGTCCATTTGCTTCCTCATTTGTGTTTGTGTAGATGCCTATGCTTTCTTACTCCCAATTAATGTGTTTTCAGTCTCCTTTCACTCTCTTAATATATCCATCTGCCAACAGTCTTCTGCCATTTGCCCCCACCACGCACTTCTCCCCTCTGTGCTTCACAACCCATTTTTCCTCTTGACTTAATCTGCCTTCACCTTCTGCTTCCACGTATTCCATTTTAACCTATCACCTTCTTTTTTTCTGCTAAAGTGACAGATGAATATGATTAATAGATGCACAACTGTGTCCAAAACTACATACAGTAATTGAATCTGAGGCAGGAAGTTTTCTTATTTTAATAGTTTTGTTGAGCAACTTAATGAACTGAATAGTAAACTATTGATACCTTATGGACCCCATTCATCAAGCTCAAAAAATAAACATTATCCCAGGTCTTATGGGGGTCAGAGACACTGCCGGTAAGGTATTCCTCATTAAATATTTTGCATGTACTAAATGGCATATTTATCAAAGTGCAAAATGCCCTATTATTACTGGCGAATCAGGTAGGATTGCAGGTTTACGATTATACTATCATAAGATGACATTATTTACATTCTATAGGTTGGTGCGAGCCATGTCCATGCCCCATCTAGTGGCTGGTTGTACCCTCTATGGCAGATGAACATGCCACTTCATAGTACTTTGTTGGCAGCTACCATTCATATTCTCTTCATACCCTACAACCCAGACCCTGCCCATTGAGCTTGATAACTAGGTGTTATCCTTGACCATGAACTGATATTTGTTCCAATCTATATCAAAATAATGTTACATGCATCCAGCAAACATCTCGAGAATATGCACATATCTCACAAATAGTACTACATAAACATATACTGCACATCACCAGCTCCCATTATAATCTCTGGCATTCTGCCACTTTGCACCTGGATGGGTAGAATGAGATGAATGGAGAATGTACACACAAGAATTAAGTTTTGGAACATTGTTGCACTCACTAAAGAAGGTTTCTTGCAAATAAAATAAAACTATCATTATTTAAATTAATAAAATATATGAACTCAACTGTTTATTTTCTTCTTCTTATAATTATTATTATTACAGTGGATCTTGTGATTTATTGAATAAGTCACTCACTGACACTGTCATCTCATTAGATACTTTCAGCATCAGTGATTTTGCTGACTAGAACTGAGACAACGTCTGACATTAGAATATGCTTGGGCAGGGGCGTAGCCAGAACTTTGTGGGCCCCATAGCAACATTTTGAAGGGGCTCCTGTTCCAATGCTTCTAGAGACAACTATACACAGCGATTGCTCACTTTAAGCCCCACAATAGTGCCCTAGTTCATTGTCTGAACCATAGTAGTGCTTTAGTTCATGTTATGCCACATAGTAGGGCCATAGTTTATTTTATGAACCATATTAGTGACCAAGTGCATGGTGGGGTCACCAGTACACATTATACATCATGGTGACCCCAATTCATATTATGACATGCAGTGTGCCTAGTTCATATTGTGTCACATTACAGCACCCCCAGATCATACTATGCCACACCAGTGGTTTCCAAACTTTTTTGAATCAGATTTTTTTCACGGCACCCCTAGGCCAAAAATTTCTTGAGAAATTTAGAAATAAATATTACATTAAGTAGATCGCGTTTATAGGTCATCCTTAGGGTCAGTTGTGTGGTGAGGGACAAGATTTGCTTCTGTTTGGCCACATATTTTATGACTGGCAGCCATCAGCACTGGTTTTGCCTATTATATTGACCATGAATAATTTGAATTGGTCCTGGACCACCAACCCAGGGCACCCCTGCAAGTGTCCCGAGGCACCCCAGGGAGCCACGGCACACAGTTTGGGAACCTCTGTGCCACACTATAGTGCCTCCACTTCATATTGTGCCACATAACAGATTCCCAGTTCAGATTATGAAACATTATAATGCCCTCTAATTCATTTTATACCACAGTACAATGAGCAAGTAAAGGGGTATAACCATGGGCGTAGGCAGAACTTTGTAGGCCCTATAGCAACATTTTGAAGGGGTCCCTGACCCAATGCTTCTAGAGACACCTCTCAGCAGCAGTTGTTAATTTTATACCCCATAATAGTGCTGTAGTTTATTTTTGGAACCATAGCAGTGCCTTGAATAATGTTAAGCACCATAGAAGTGGACTAGTTTATTTTATGAACCATAGTAGTGCCTTAGTTCACGTTATGTCAAATTGTAGGGCTGCTAGTACACCTTATGCAACACAGTACCCCCAATTCACATTATGACAGAGTGACCAGTTCATATTGTGCCACATTACAGTGCCCTAGTACATATTATGTCACATTGCAGCACCTCCAGTACATATTATGCGTGACCCCACTTCATATTGTGCTACATTACAGTTCATATTATGTAACATTATAATGGCCTCCAGTTCATTTTATATCACATTACAATGAGCAGGTCCAGGGACATACCTAGATATATTGCATGCCGCAAGGCAAACATTAATAAGAGCCCCTATGTATATGGCCAGATTAATGGTTGTGTGGGCTCAGGGCAATGGAGTTTGTGGGGGCCCCCACTACTAAATTTGCTGGCAAAGCTCCCCTGTGCACAACCCCTGTGCCATACATACACAGACATCTGCACCACACACACCCGCTCGTCCACACATACACCTGCTCCATCCACACACACATCCGTTACACACAGACACACACACACATCCCTTACAGGGAGAGCAGCAGCAGACAGCGCGTCTCAGGAGCCGGCAGCTCACAGTCACTGTCTCGCAAGATTTCCCTATCCGGTGGGACTGTCTGTGCACAGAGGAGCTCCTCGCCGGGCGCTGTCACTAAAAAGCAGAGGCGCCGGAGGGAGTCTTCTGATTCAAAAGTAGTGTGTGGGGGCCCCAGTACAGCTGCCCATAATGCCCCTCTATTAATCCGGCACTGCCTATGTACAGTGCATCCAGAAAGTATTCACAGCGCTTCACTTTTTCCACATTTTGTTATGTTACAGCCTTATTCCAAAATGGAATAAATTCATTTTTTTTCCATCAAAATTCTACACATAATCCCCCATAATGACAGTGTGAAAAAAGTTTTTTTGAGAATTTTGCTAATTTATTAAAAATAAAAAACTAAGAAATCACATGTACATAAGTATTCACAGCCTTTGCTCAGTACTTTATTGATGCACCTTTGGTAGCAATTACAGCCTCAAGTTTTTTTTTTTAATATGATGCCACAAGCTTGGCACACCTATCTTTGGGCAGTTTCACCCATTCCTCTTTGCAGCACTTCTCAAGCTCTATCAGGTTGGATGGGAAGCATCAGTGCACAGGCTTTTTCAGATCTCTCCAGAGATGTACAATCGGATTCAAGTCTGGGCTCTGGCTGGACCACTCAAGGACATTCACAGAGTTGCCCTGAAGCCACTCCTTTGATATCCTGGCTGTGTGCTTAGGGTCATTGTCCTGCTGAAAGATGAACCGTCACCCCAGTCTGAGGTCAAGAACGCTCTGGAGCAGGTTTTCATCCAGGATGTCTCTGTACATTGCTGCATTCATCTTTCCCTCTATCCTGACTAGTCTCCCAGTTCCTGCCGCTGAAAAACATCCCCACAGCATGATGCTACCACCACCACCTTGTGAGGCCACACTTTGAATACTGTGTACAATTCTGGGCACCTTACTACAAAAAGGATATCCTGGAGCTAGAAAAAGTTCAAAGGCAGGTGACCAAACTAATTAAGGGTATGGAGACGCTGGAATACGAGGAAAGGCTTGCAAGGCTAGGCATGTTTACACTGAAAAAGAGGAGATTAAGAGGGCACAGATCTTGCGCAGGACCTGTTTTTGGTTAGATCAACACAGAGAACTCATGGACACTCGCTCAGGTTAGAGGAGAGGAGATTCCGCACAATACGGCGTAAAGGCTTTTTTACGGTAAGGACGATACGTGTTTGGAATTCCCTGCCTGAGGGAGTTGTAATGGCGGACTCAGTCAACACCTTTAAGAATGGGTTAGATAAATTCCTAGTGGATAAGGATATCCAGGGTTACGGGGCATAGTCACGCACTATGGTTATTATAAAAAAGAGGGGTAAAACGTAACGCAGTCATCAACTTCAGTCAAAATTTTCTACAAAAATAATCGTGCATAGGAGACCACAAATAGGTTGAACTCGATGGACAATTGTCTTTTTTCAACCTTAAATACTATGTTACTATGTTACCATGCTTCACTCTAGTGATGGTATTGACCTGGTGATGAGCGATGCCTGGTTTCCTCCAAACATGACGCCTGGCATTCACACCAAAAAGTTCAATCTTTGTCTCATCAGACCAGAGGATTTTGTTTCTCATGGTCTGAGAGTCCTTCAGGTGCATTTTGGCAAACTCCAGGCGGGCTGCCATGTGC
The DNA here is from genome assembly GCF_028390025.1 of Pseudophryne corroboree. Taxonomy (NCBI): domain Eukaryota; kingdom Metazoa; phylum Chordata; class Amphibia; order Anura; family Myobatrachidae; genus Pseudophryne; species Pseudophryne corroboree. The sequence continues at coordinate 312,533,333 of NC_086452.1, read as the reverse complement.
TTTTTACCAATGAATGGCTTCTGTCTGGCCACTCTACTATACAGGCCTGATTGGTGGATGCTGCAGAGATGGTTGTCCTTCTGGAAGGTTCTCCTCTCTCCACAGAGGAATGCTGTAGCTCTGACAGAGTGACCATCGGGTTCTTGGTCACCTCCCTGACTAGGGCCCTTCTTTCCTGATCACTCAGTTTAGAAGGCCGGCCAGCTTTAGGAACATAGCAGACATGCACTGGCTCAGACATGCACTGCAAGTGTGGGACCTTATATAGACAGGTGTGTGCCTTTCCAAATCATGTCCAATCAACTGAATTTACCATAAGTGGACTCCAATTAAGCTGTGGGAACATCTCAAGGATCATGATGATCAGTGTAAACAGGATGCACCTGAGCTCAATTTTGAGCTTTGTGGCAAAGGCTGCGAATACTTATGTTCATGTGATTTCTTAGTTTTTTTATTTTAAATAAATTTGTAAAAATCTCAATAAAAATTTTTTCACGTTGTCACTATAGAGTATTGTGTGTAGAATTTTGAGGGGAAAAAATGAATTTATTACATTTGGAATAAGGCTGTAACATAAAAAAATGTGGAAAAAGTGAAGCGCTGTGAATACTTTCCGGATGCACTGTACCATCTAATGGTGAAAAATGTATATAACATACTGTATGCAACTGTCAAGGAAGGTGGGTCCCTTTCAGCTCTGGGCACCATAGCAGCTGCACGCCCTGCACCTACGGTAGCTACGCCCTTGGATTGTAGTGTGTGTATGTAAAGTGGTCAACAGTGTCAAATGCAGCAAAGAGATCTAGAAGAATAAGAAGTGAGTAATGGCCTTTAAACTTAGCAGTGATCGAACCAATCACTACCGCAGTCAGTGATGTATCTGTTGTGAAAGAAAGCCTGACTGAAGCGGGTTTAATAGGTAAGTAGCTTTGAGAGGCATGGGAGCTGAATGACGTGACAGTCATTTGAGAGAGTGCTAGGGTCAGAATTCTGTTTTTTTTTCAGAATAGGAGTAATCACTGCATGCTTTAATAGTGATGGAAAGAAACTATTAGAGAGAGAGACAGAGAGAGAGAGAGAGAGAGAGAGAGAGAGAGAGTGTACATATTTTAGTTAAGGTTGGGATGGGAGCAGCAGACAGAGCACTACTGATTTGTGAGGATATAGGATCAAGAGGAGAGGTAGTAGAGTAAAAAGATAATAAGAGTGTAAATACTTCACCTTCATTTGTGGGATCAGATTAAGAGAAGGTACCAGAGGGTTCAGGGAAGGAATTGAGCAGGTCACTGGCTGAGGAAAACCATTTTGGATCCTATCAATGTTCTTTACAGTGCCTTGCTAAAGTATTCACCCCCATTTACATTACAACCTGTAATTTTTTTTTTTTAATCTGAATTATGTGTGATGGATCTGCACAAAATAGTTTAAGTTGGTGAAGTGAAATGAGAAACATTTATATAATAAATAATTTTTATAAATAAAAATTAGAGAAAATTGCTATGTGCATATGTATTCACCCCCTTTGCTATGAAGCCCCTCAAAAGTTCTGGTGCAACCAATTACCATCAGAAGTGACATAATTAGTGAAATTAAGTCCACCTGTGTGCAATCTAAGTGTCACATGATCTGTCAGTATAAACCAGTGACGTGCGGTGGGGTGAGGCAGAGCCTTTCCTGTCATACTAACGTTTGTGCCAGAGTTTTGACTGTATAAAGTATATGGAAAATACAGAGAATATGTTAGAAATATCTTCTTTGCATTATTCTAATAATTTTTATAGCCAAAACTCTGGAGTAAAAAGTCTATGGCAGGTGAGGCAGTGCCTCACCTGGCTAACTTTTCCGCACATCTCAGATCAAAACTCACCAAATTTCCAGGAGTTTATACTGCTGCACCTGTGTATAATGCCCAGATGTACGCTTTGGCTCATATATTGCATGTAAATCTGGCTTTGGTGCTAGCCAGTGCCTCCTGAGCTATTTAGCTCACCCCACGTCCCTGGTATAAACACACCTTTTCTGAAAGGCCCCAGAGGCTGCAACAGCACTAAACAAGAGGCATCAAACCATGAAGAACAAGGAACTCTCCAAACAAGTCAGGGACAAAGTTGTTGAGAAGTACAAGTCACGGTTGGGTTATAAAAAAATATCCAAATCTTTGATGATCCCCCGGAGCACCATCAAATCTATCATCGTCAAATGGAAAGAACATGGTACCACAACAAACCTGCCAAGAGAGGGCTGGCCACCAACACTCACAGACCGCTCAAGGAGGGCATTAATCAGAGAGGCAGCACAGAGACCAAAGGTAACCCTGAAGGAGACGGGTGTATTTGCGCATGTAACACAATAAGCTGTACACTCCATTACTTAGCGTTAAAAATAGGAAGGCTCGTTTTGAGTTTGCTAAAAGCCATGTGGACGACTCCCCAAATGTATGGAGGAAAGTGCTCGGGTCAGATGAGACTAAAATTGAACTTTTTTGGCAACCAAGGAAAACGCTATGTCTGGCACAAACCCAACACATCCCATCACCACAAGAACACCATCCCCACAGTGAAACATGGTGGTGGCAGCATCATGCTGTGGGGATGTTTTTCATCAGCAGGGACTGGTATACTGTTTTTAGTCAAGGGAAAGATGGATGGTGCTAAATACAGAGATATTCTAGAGCAAAACTTGTTTCAGTCTGCCTGTGATTTCAGACTGAGACGGAGGTTCACCTTCCAGCAGGACAATGACCCGAAGCATACTGCTAAAGCAACACTCAAGTGGTTTAAGGGAAAACATTTAAATGTGTTGGAATGGCCTAGTCAAAGCCCAGATCCCAATCCAATTGAAAATCTCTGGTCAGACTTGAAGATTGCTGTTCACAAGTGGACACCATACAACATGAAGGAGCTCTAGCAGTTTTGCCTTGAGGAATAGGCAAAAATCCCAGTGGCAAGATGTGGCAAGCTCATAGAGATTTATCCAAAGCGACTTGCAGCTGTAATTGCCGCAAAAGGTGGCTCTGCAAAGTACTGACTTTAGGGTGATGAATAGTTATGCGCGCTGAAGTTTTCTGTTATTTTGTCCTATTTGTTGTTTGCTTCACAATAAAAAAAAAATCTTCAAAGTTGTAGACATGTTTTGTGAATCGAATGATGCAGACCTTCAAACAATCCATTTTTATTTCAGTTTGTGAGGCAACAAAACATGAAAAATGCAAAGGGCGGTGAATACTTTAGCAAGGCACTGTATTAACAGTAGGAAGAAAAATCTTGCGCACTAATAGTATATGGGGGGTTGGGTGTGGGAGGGGTAAGAAGTGATTTAAATGTAATAACATTTGCCTGGGATTAGATGGGATTAGATGCTTGAGCAGAGATGAGAGAAATACAGTATGTTTGACAGTGTTCATACACTTTTGATAAGAACAGTAGATAGTTTTTTTTTTTTACATCAATAGTTTTTATTGGTTTTTATATGAATTGCAAAAAGAAAAAGGGGGGGGGGGGTACAGAAAAAAAAACCGGGTGGGGAGGGATGTACACGTCAAATGAAATACAACATACATGAGAGACAGGTAACATAGCAGTAGGCAGGTATTCAGGTATCCTAGCCATATTAACAGATGAAAGTGTGCAGGGCTAGTTCAATTCTATAAGGTAAGCAATTGATATCATTATAGACATAACCACTAGTATAAACCAAAAGGGATAGCATGGGAGATGGAGCATTCAAGAAGTAGCAGATTCCTCATTCAGGCTAAATTGTAAAGGGGATGTCTTCCCTGGGTGTAATATGAGAGCAGAGCCTTCCCCCTCCGTAACGTATTCATGCCAATGGAACCATCGCATAATGGGAGAGGAAGCAGAGGAAGAATAAGGCACACATTCCGTTTCCATGATATAGTGGAAATGAACTTTATGAAATACTTTTAGAGCAGGAGGGACTACCGCTTGTTTCCAGGCCTGGGCCAGGGTTGCCCTAGCTGCTATACAAATGTGTCCCAATAAGTATCTTTGGGAGGCTGAAACCTCTAGGGGATACATATGTAGGAGAGCTAAGGTTGGGGATGGGCTTAAGGATAGACACAGCACTTTATTTATCAGCGTAAATACTTCTGCCCAGAAAGTTTGGAGGAGAGGACATGACCAAAAAATATGATACAAATGTCCTATTTCTCCGCAATTTCTCCAACAGAATGGTGAGCAGGAGGGCCAAAATGTGTGCAGTCTGTCCGGGGTCAGGTATAACCTATTCAACAATTTAAAATGCATTTCTGAATGGTTTAAGCAGCGTGACATGCGGAATGTTAATCGATATAATTGCTCCCATTGTGTCTCTGTTATGGGAATATTCAAGTCCCTCTCCCAACGCTTCTGAGCATTAGACTTTTGGTATGGGACCAATGAGATGAGTGTATTGTACCAATAAGTGATATCTTTAGTTGATGTAGGCAATCCCACGCGGGATCGGATAGACTGAACTAGAGAGCTGGGGGGAGTTTGTACAGTGGGTAGACTCTTAAACCAGTGTCTGATTTGGAAGTAGTGAAATAGTTCAGTACTCGGGAGGGAGAATTTGTCCTGCAATTGGGCGAATGAAAGAAAGGCAGTTCCATCTAGTAAGTCTCCAAGGGTATGAATATTACATGCATTCCATGTAGAAATATGTAGATTGGGAATTAATTTACTTACTGCTACCCCCTACACTGAAAGGGCAGTGTAGGGGGTAGTAATGCCAGAAAGTTTACTCATCAAACTATCCCATATTCGTAAAGAGGAAGCTGTAGAGGGGAGGATGGTCATGTCGTTGGGACGTAGGGCTTTAGGAGTCCACAACAAATCTGCTAATGGGTATCCTGTGCAGCTGACATCCTCAATTTGGGCCCACATGGATATGGGATTGGAGGAGTTCCAAGATTTCAGTTGGGCAAGCACACATGCTTCCTGATACATATTTAGGTCGGGTAATGCGAGACCTCCTCTGTGTCGAGGTAGTATCATTCTAGCATGTGCCAATTTTGGGGGGTGCGATTTCCACAGGTATTTTGTCAAGACAATTCTGCATTTATCGAGATATGGTTTGGGAAAAGTATAAGGTATAGTGCGAAATAAATACATAAGTTTGGGTAATAGGGACATTTTAAAGGCAGCCAACCGACCCAGCCAGGATATTTCATATAAGAGCCATGAGGATGTCAGGGTCTGGAGAGTGAGTATCAGAGGAGGGAGATTTAAATCGAAAACAGTAGATGAGGTAGGAGGAATATGTATCCCTAGGTACGTAAGTGAGTTAAGTTTCCAGTTGTATGGATATTGAGATCGTAAAGCAGCCGTGAGTGTATCGGGTAAGTGGACAGGTAAAGCGTCAGTTTTAGTTGTGTTCAGTTTGTAGTATGAGGCCTCACTGAAGTCGTGTAGTATGGAATGTAGATGCGGGAGAGAAGAGGAGGGTCGAGATACAAAGAGAAGAACGTCGTCGGCAAAGAGACACAACTTATGGGGGAGTCCCCCATGGGCCAGGCCGGGGAATGCAGCATCTGCTCTGATTTTAGCCGCCAGGGGTTCAATGCTAAGAGCATAAATCAAAGGTGAGAGAGGGCAACCCTGGCGGGTTCCATTAGTGATTGGGAAGGTGTCCGACAGGAATCCATTGCTGAATACCCTTGCTGACGGTAGAGTGTATAATGCTAAGATTGACGCCAGAATCTGGGCTGAGAAGCCAAATTTAACTAAAACAGTACGCATATACAGCCAATTTAATCTGTCGAACGCCTTCTCAGCATCCAATGAGAGTAACAAAAATCCCTCGGTGTCAGAGGCCCTATCGATCAAATTGAAGACCCTGCGGGTGTTGTCAGAGGCCTGTCTTCCAGATACGAATCCAACCTGGTCAGGGTGAATCAGCATTGGTAAGTAAGCACTAAGTCGGGATGCTATCATTTTAGCATAGAGCTTAAGATCGCTATTAAGCAATGCAATTGGTCTGTAGTTGTGGCAGTGAGCAGGGTCTTTCCCAGGCTTGGGTATAGCTACCACCCGTGCCTCCAGCATTTCCTTAGGGAAGGTACCAGTACTAGTTATATCATTAAACAGAGTAGTCAAAATGGGGGAGAGGCGGTCTGTAAAGGAAGTATAAAAATCGTTAATAAACCCATCGGGGCCAGGGGCCTTATTCTTTGGGAGGGATTTAATCGTGGCTTCGACCTCTAGTGTGGTCCAAGGGGCGTTTAAGGCATCTAACTGATCAGGAGTCAGGGTGGGGAGGTTGACCGAAGAAAGAAATGCTTGTATGGAGTCAGGAGTAGGCTGGGATGTGAGGGGATCAGAATGTAAATTGTACAATTTAGTGTAGTAGTTCGCGAATTGGTTAGCGATATCTAGAGGGTTGGCAAGCTTAGAGCCAGCAGGGGAGAGAATATGTTTAATTCTATTGCGAGCTCGTTGGGCACGAAGTCTGCGGGCAAGCATTTTACCGGGTCTATTACCTACCAGGTAGAATTTCTGGCGTAGTCTATTCAGGGCTGCTTGGGTTCTAAAAACCAAAAGTTTTTGTAATTGGCTGCGAATGTCAGATAGTTCCTTACGCAAAAGCCGAGTGGGGTGCTTCTTATTCTTATCTTCAGCTATTTTAAGTCTCTGCTCCAGATCTAGTTGGAGTTGTTTAGCTTGCTTTGTAAGCGTAGCTCCAGCCTGAATAGCGGAACCACGGACAACCGCTTTTAACGCACACCAGTAGTTTGGTAAAGAGGTGTCCGATGGGGAGTTAGTGTCTGTATACAGGGACATGCAATCGGAGATAATTTTTTTGGCCAACGTGTCGTGCAATAGATGGGGAGATAATCGCCATGATCTGGGGGGGATGGAAGCAGACTTAATGTGCCATTTCCAGTATATCGGAGCGTGGTCGGACCAGGTGATAGGAAGGATGTCGACCATACCAGAATCCTGTAAGGTCCATTTATCACATAACACAAGGTCAATTCGTGAGTATGAATTGTGAACTGGTGAGAAGAACGTGTAATCTCTACCTGAGGGGTTGCGAATGCGCCAGATGTCATATAGGTCGAACTCCGCTAAGATATTGCGTAGTGCTAATGAGGGGCCAGGGCGGGTTTTAGATGTAGTTGAAGAGGGCTGGGACGATTTATCAAGTTTAGGATCTAATACTAAGTTGAAGTCTCCTAGGAGGATTAGGGAGCCGACCCGGACCTTTTGAATAAGCAAGCAGAGCTTCCGAATAAAGGCCACCTGGTTCGAGTTAGGTGCGTATAGAGAGACTATAGTGACAGATCTACTTTCCAGAACACCCGTGAGAATCAAGTACCGGCCTGCTTTATCTGCAATTTGGGAGTGGAGAGTAAAAGGAACATTATCTCTAAACAGCAGAGCTACTCCATTTCTTTTAAAGGGGCCGTTAGCGAAATATCCTATAGGGAACCTGTGGTCTTTCAATACAGGGGGATTGTGGGAGGAAAAGTGAGTTTCTTGTAAGGCGACTATATCAGCTTTATACTTATGGAAGGAGGATAAGGCTAGTCTCCGTTTGTTGGGAGAGTTTAACCCCTTCACATTCAGTGTAAGAATACCAACCATAATTATTCAGTAAAAATACTATGCAGGTGACGGCATCCCATCCTGATGGGGGGGGGGGGAGGGGGGGGATAGAGAAAACATGGAAAAGGGGCAATAGACTCAAAAATCGTAAGTCAAAGGGAAAGGAAAAGTAAACCGACCCAGTACATCGGGTCTGCATAGCTACTGCAGGGGAAAAATGAATGCAGTAGATAAACGGGGGGCAGGCGGACTCTTCAGTCCACCCAGAGTCAGTGAGAGACAAATAGCTAATGTATAGGGAGAGTAAATACACATCTCCTTCTTGGTATAAGTGGGACGTGGGAAATAAACAAATATTAAAGAGACAAAAACGAAGCCTAAATTGGTATGGCCTATCTTACTAGCGGAAATTCCTCCGTCTGGAGTAATCAGCGTGTACTATAAAGATAGGCCCTTAAACAGATAAACAGGTAAACTAGGGAGTAAACTGAACAATCACATCTATGTAGGAGAGTATGTACTATGGTAACTAGCAAGGAGAAAATATAACTCCTATAACCAGAAGTGCAGCAGTAAACAGAGATATAATAAAGTCAGCATCTCTAACTAAATAAAGAAAGGCATGTTAGAACGTTCATTAATTACGTAGTGCGTTCACTCAGTGGCCCATTCCGAGCGAGGTGGGGGACGTCTCTCATGCGAGGATGGTAATTTCACAGAGATGTCCCAGTCCTCGAGCAGCTTCACTCCGGCTTCCAGCTCTGATATAGTAAACGAAGAACCGTCATAAAAGACAATCAGCTTCACTGGAAAGCCCCATCTATATCTGATATCTTGGGCCCGGAGGGCGGAGGTGATCGGAGCTAAACTGCGTCTCTTAGAGAGTGTGAGTGCGGAAAAGTCCGGGAACAATTGCAATCCTCCTAGGGTGTCGGAGTTCTCTGCAGCTCGAGTAGCTTGGAGAATACGTTCTTTAACGGTGAAGAAGTGTACCCGGAGTAACGTATCTCTAGGTAAGGAGTTGGAGATAAACCGAGGTTTAGGAAGGCGATGGATTCGGTCAATTAGCAGTTCCGCATCAGGTGCACCAGGTAGCAGTTTACGGAACAGGGCCATGACATATTCAGTCAGTTCCGAGTTGTCGACCGAGTCGGGTATTCCACGTATTTTAATATTGTTCCGTCTGGAACGATCTTCCATATCTGCCATTTTGTTTTTAAATGTGTCCAACTCGTTTTGTTGTTGGTCATGAGCTGTGATAAGATCGTTATGCGACGTCACCAGTTCTTCCAGTTTGCGCTCTAGAGTGTCGGTTCTATACCCTATGGCTGTCAGCTCAACTTTGACTTCACGTATAGCAGCTGTGAGGTCATGAGTTAAGTCCGATTTGAAGGCCGTCAGGACCTGACAGAGGGTCTTCACAGTAAGAGGAGCATCAGAATTCGGGTCCACGCCCGACACTGAAAGCGAGCTGGACAGGTCAGGTGAGTAGGGGCTTTTCGTGGAGGGGGCCGACACTCCTCGAGGTGACGGGGATGTCTGATGTTGTTTCCTGACCGGGAGGGACACCTGAGGGGGCAGTGTGCCTTTTGCTTTTTTAGGTGCCATAATGAAAAAAAAATGGAGAGAAAATAAATTATCTGAGAGTGATGCAGCAGACGGATCCCTCTAGGCTAGTGCGTTATAAAGTAGGCAGGATGCCTGTTTTTAAACGTAGTCCCATGTTAAACGATAAGACTCTGGGTGGAAAAGGCCCACATCAGGGGTCACATTGCGACGGGCTGTAGGAGTGTAGAGACGAGGGTCGCCTCAAGCCCGATATTGATGATAAGAAAGCACTGGACAGAGCTTGAGAGATTAGTATGAGAGGGCACAGTTAAATAGTAAAATGTACCTCTTTAAAATGTACCTTTTTAGCTGCAGTCAAATGTGTATTGTATGACTACAATAGAGTGAGGCCACTGGCAGATGTAGAGCAGGCAGAACTTGTGAACTAGTAGGCTGCTTCAGGGCTATTATGCAGTGGTCCTGGGTTTTGCTACTTCTGGCAGTATAGCTTTAGAATAGTTTCCAAGATGGTCGCCGCCAGAGCCACTAGCAGACAGACTCTCCTAACATCTGCTCTTCCCGGCCCAAGGGGGAAGTTTTTCTGCCCTCTGCAGGTACCTGAGGGTCTGGGGAGGGTCCCCTCTGGCCAGAGGGTGTGTGGGGTGCCCGCAGGAGGTCCGCCGGGTCCCGCCGCGGCCGCGAACGGGTCCCGGAGCTCGTCGCCGGGATGCCTTCAAACTCGAGGCCCCGGCTTCTGGAAGCTGAGTAGGCCGCGGGCTCGTAGCGGCGGAGATGGTCTCTCAGCTGTGCGGGGCTCCTCTCCAGATAGCCCACAGCCGTCAGCAGCTCACAGGGGCACAGTAGGGGCTAGGTGGATCAGTGCTGAGAGGGCTTGAGGGTCTTTTAGAGCCCTTTATTGCAGGAGCTCCAGCCCAATGTGTCTATGCAGGCTAGCGTCCAAGCCACGCCCAACAGTAGATAGTTTTATGTACGAGATGTATACCACTGAAGTTTTAGTTTACGTGACAGTTTTTATAGGTGTCCTGTAATTTTCCAATGCCATGGTTGACATCTAAGTCTTTGTGGAGTGAAGTGGCGGAACTACCACCAGTGCAAGCGGTGCCTAGCACTGGGCCCAGCCACTGTCAAGGGGCCCATAGCCAGCACGGCATGTAATGAGTCAAACTGACTCATTACATGCCGCCTGCCACTGTGTGCTGCAGGCCTCTGCCGCCGCCGAGAAGAGCAAAGGGACGCAGCGGCCACGGGGGGAAGGAGGAGGAGGGAGCCGCAGCAGCACAGTGTAATTGGTGGAGGTGCTGCTGCAGCTGTCCCTCTCCTTCCAAATAGCAGATAAATTAGCAGCTTCAGAGTATATTTTCCCTTGAAGAAAGCTAATCAGGCGCAACTGATAAATTAATCTGGATAAGAGAAACATTTTTTTCTAAAAAATACAGAAGCAGCTCCCAGATGAATATTCTGTGATTATTTACAATAGACAACTATATAGCAAAGAGAGCGCTAATTGATCGTATATAAACAAAGTTTAATTATAACAGAAATTACAATATAAAAATATATACTCATATAATGGATGCATACATAAGCTAAAATATGAAAGATTAATAGTAAAATTCACCAATTTCTGATGAAGCCGCTGAACCCGGAGGGAGGCGGGGAAACGCGTTAAGGACTCATACACTTTTACCTTATACCACTGACCATTATACTGCCCACCGCCAGCAATATTTATTGGATCTACACGTATATATTTTTATATTGTAATTTCTGTTATAATTAAACTTTGTTTATATACGATCAATTAGCGCTCTCTTTGCTATATAATAGCCTTCCAAATAGGCTGGCCACCGCTGTAAATGCTGGGATGCGCTTCCCTCATCACAGCGGCGGAGGACAGCCTATGTGGAAGGAGAGGGACAGCTGCAGCGGCGCCTCCACCAATTACACTGCGCTGCTGCGGCTCCCTCCCTCCTCCTCCTTCTCCCCTGCCCGGGATCCGCCAGAAGCTGCTGCACCGAGGAGCCTGACTGCCAGCGGAGACAGTAAGTATAATCTATTCTTTCTATCTATCTATCTATCTATCTATTCTGTCTGTCTGCCTTAATGTGTAAAAAGGGGACGTTGTCTGCCGTAATGTGTAAAAAGGGGACGCTGTCTGCTGTTATGTGTAAAAAAGGGGACTCTGCCGTAATGTGTAAAAAGGGGACGCTGTCTGCTGTAATGTGTAAAAAGGGGGACTGTCTGATGGAATGTGTAAAAAAGGGGACTCGGGGGGGTCATTCCGAGTTGATCGTAGCTGTGCTAAATTTAGCACAGCTACGATCATCTTCCCTGACATGCGGGGGGACGCCCAGCACAGGGCTAGTCCGCCTCACATGTCAGTCTGGCCACCCCCTCTCCCGCACAAATACAAAAGCATCGCACAGCGGCGATGCCTTTGTATTTGAGGAGTAATTCCAGGTCAGCGCAGCTCCTGCGGCTGGCTGGGAGTTAATTGCCGCTGCGACTGGCCGCAGCGGCTGCGTGAGACGTCATGCAGCTGCCACGGCCCGCCCCCCCAACGGTCCGGCCACGCCTGCGTTGGCTGGACCGCTCCCCCTAAATGGCGGCTTAACGCCGCCATTCAGCCCCCTCCCGCCCAGTGACTGCCTCTGTCTCAGAGGCGATCGCTAGGCAACGAAAGCTGCCATGCGCTGGTGCACTGCGGCGCCAGTGCATGCGCAGTTCCGACCCGATCGCTGCGCTGCGACAAACTGCAGCGAGCGGGTCGGAATGACCCCCTCTGTCTGCCGTAATGTGTAAAAAGGGGACATTGTCTGCCGTAATGTGTAAAAAAGGGAATGCTGTCTGCCGTTATGTGTAAAAAAGGGGACTCTGTCTGCCGTAATGTGTAAAAAGGGGACGCTGTCTGCCGTAATGTGTAAAAAAGGGGACGCTGTCTGCCGTTATGTGTAAAAAAGGGGACTCTGTCTGCCGTAATGTGTGAAAAAGGGGACGCTGTCTGCCGTAATGTGTAAAAATGGGAAGCTGTCTGCCGTAATGTGTAAAAATGGGAAGCTGTCTGCCGTAATGTGTAAAAAAGGGGACGCTGTCTGCAGTTATGTGTAAAAAAGGGGACGCTGTCTGCCGTAATGTGTAAAAAAAGGGGACGCTGTCTGCCGTAATGTGTAAAAAAGGGGACGCTGTCTGCCGTAATGTGTAAAAAAGGGGACGCTGTCTGCCGTAATGTGTAAAAAGGGGACATTGTCTGCCATAATGTGTAAAAAAGGGGACGCTGACTGCCATAATGTGTAAAAATGGGACGCTGTCTGCCGTAATGTGTAAAAAGGGGACGCTGTCTGCCGTAATGTGTAAAAGGTGAACTCTGTCTGCTGTAATGTGTAAAAAAGGAGACGCTGTCTGCCGTAATGTGTAAAAAGGGGAATCTGTCCGCCATAATGTGTAAAAGGGGCTCTACCTGGTGTGGTGGACTGTGCACCGTTATATGAATTGGTATTATTTTGTGGTCACATCCCTTCCCCATGAAGCCACGCCCCTATACTTTTTTTTGCACGTGCCTACGGCGCGCACTGCCCTTGTTTTACATAGGGGGGCTCCAATGCCGTTTCTTGCACACAGCGCTAAAATGTCTAGTTACGGCACTGTTGCTAGGTATCCATTTCCCTGGCCCTGAGCAGGTCCCCCTCACCAGATCCTCTCCAGGTGTGAGGGGGTGGACTTGGACGGGATATGGGGGGGGGGGGCAAAGCATTTTGTTGCACCTGGGCCCACCGCTCGCTAGTACCGCCACTGGTGTAGTGTGTTTGGTGGCTGAAGCCACTTCATCCAGGGCTATTTCTAGAGTTTAAATAAGGATGTGATATAGCAATCTCATGAGAAGTGAATGTAGAAATTGGTGAGAGCAGTTATTGCAGAGAAGTGTAGGATTGGTAGACTTCAATAACAGTGAGCTAGAAGTAATGGAGGAGAGCATGCAGGTGATAATAATCAAGAAGGCTTTCTCCACTAAGTTGTCACTACCTAACACACAATTCTGTTTTGTTTTTGTTATTGAAATCAGGACATTGCGCAAAAGAATAGAAGAGGATGAATGCAGATCAAATGTATACATATAACAGTAAATATCTAAGATAATATTGCATATGACAAAACAGATCAATAATATTGCATAATAAATCACTTAGAATTTGTGGAGAATGGGAGGGGGGGGGATACAGGTAGAACTAGCTTAGATCCAAAGTAAGAGGGGGGGGGGAGAGAAAATGTTAAAGGGGGGGGGGGAGATAAGATTCATTTCAGTTAAGATTATCATATGATTAATGAGACATCTGCTAACTGGGTAGAACAATATGAGTACTAGGGGTCACATATTTTGTGGATATTCTTGATTTTGTTTTTTATCCTATTCTGGAAATTAACCAAATGCAGCTGATATCTACTTGTGTGGGGCGGATGTGTTTTTTGTAGTTGCATGCAACTTGGTATTTGGCAGATGTGCATAATAAGCTTGTCAGTAGACATATCCATTGCTCTATAAGGGCACATAGGAATTGGGTTATATGAGTTACATTTAAAGGTAATCCTGTAAAGTGGTATACACTATAATTCCAGAATGATATCATGCTTGAAAATGCCTACAGTATATTGTCTCCAACATTGCTTAGAGGTAACGTAAATTTTATTAAGCCGGTCTGGGATTAAATGTTATTTTGTAAGTATTGTCAATTCTAGCAATTCTATTTGAACATTTACAGATTCTAATACGGGTTAGTTATACTGTAGGCCTCTTACTCAAGTGGGGCTACTATGTCTCATTCCCAGGCTAACATATAACATATAAGAGTCTCATGTGGTGTTTTTGGGGCTAAGTTTGTGTGGTAAAGCAGAGCTATAGAGACTCTGCAGTTATTATTATAGATCCATGTGCATCCAATCTGGGAGAGTTTTCTTGAAAATGCTGCTTTGATTAGGGTCCAATCAAAGTGACAAATTTGGAGCTATTGATAGAATTTATTGCCGGGTAGGTGACACTTTGCCAGTATTTCTACAAATGATAGCAGAACAAATCTATTATGTGATTAAATCATGTAATATCAACAGATTTACAGGTGGTTGCCATATTGTCAATTTTGCTTGGATTAACTCATATGACCGTGAGGGGTGAGCTGACGGATAGAGACCTCTGTTGACATTTTCTCAAGAAGACCACAGCCATGGTAGGAATAGATATGACAGAACCCAGTCTATGTTGCTTTTAAAGCCAAACAATTTCTTACCAACCAGTTTATTTACCATATCCACACAGCGTTTTCCGTTTAGTTACATATGTAGTTTGTGTAATATAGTTTAGTATTTCGTTTTAAAGGCCTGCATATGAATAAACATGTAGCATTGTATTATCTGAGATACTGAGGCAGCTCCGGTACCCAGTGATGGAAATTTTGATCATAGGTAGGATACTTACTTTAAGATGGGCATTTTGTTTTTTCCTGATACATTTGGTGCAAGTGATTTTTAGAGCGTTGAGTAGTCAAGTCAGCGCCGTGACTTGTAAGGTTCAGAACAAAAGGAGGTCTCTAGGGAAGGTGTTAAGTTTTGTATTACATTTATGCTACTTGTCCGGGAAATAGTCCTTCTTCCAATCTTCTAGGTCTTGCTTAGTTTAGTTAAGTAGAGGATTACAGATAGCTTTATAGAGTTGATTATACAATTTTGTTATGTTAAGGACTGAACATTTTATTGAGTTTGTCTCAATTCAACTTAAAGAAGTTTTTTTCAAATGATCTGTTATGTAGAAAGGCACAGCTGTGTTTAGTAACCTTGCAGGGAGACACTGCACTAATTCTTCTCTAAATTAGGAATGGAATTGAGAGGTTTGGCTATAGTCAATAGGACATTATCAGGAAAGAGGACAATTTTATATTGGGATTTGCTAACTTTAAAGCCTGAGATATCTAGGCTAGGTCTAATCTTTATAGCTAAGAGCTTAATGATCAATCAAAGTGAATATCATCAGAAGAAGCAGGCACCCTTATCTAGGGGATCAGTATGAAATACCTGCAATCAAAATCCTGACAGTCAAAATCCAGACAATTGACCGACGATCAAAATCCCGACAAGGTCAAAATACTGACAAGGTCAAAATACCAACATTTAAAATGTCAACAGGTCGAAAAGTCTAAACAAGTTTTTCATAGTTTTTTTTGTGTATGTCGACATAGGTTGACATGGACACCGTATAAGTGTACCGCATCCCCTCGCATGGCTCGCTGCACTCGCCATGCTTGTGCGCTTGGCACACTATTATATTCCCCCTCCAGGTCCCCTGAGATGGTAAAGTATGAACAAGTCGGTTTCAATAAAAAAATCATGAAAAACTCATGTCGACTTTTCGACCTGTCGACATTTTAAATGTCCGTATTTTGACCTTGTCAGTATTTTTTTTTTTTTTTTAAATTGTTTATTTTAATTTTCAGGGTATAAACTTTACAGGTTACAAACATTACTGCAGCCTCCCCCCTTTCATGGGATGGGCTGTTCTGTCTAACATTAAATTACCGATAACAGAAATATAACCTTAAAATAAGGAACATGTGGTTCCCACAATGCAAAGAAACAGCAAAGAGTTATGTCTCAGGGTAGACTGAGACTATTCAAATGGGTGGGAACCGACACACAGGTTCGTAATTATGACTGTAGGAGGGTAGAGACTAAAGAGATAGAACCTGAGAGGCGAGAAAAAGAGACAGGGGGGATGGGGAGGGAATAGAGTAGGAGGAGAGGTGACAGGGTTAGGGAAATGCCGCTGGTACGCCCCCGTTTTGCGCTGGTACGCGCATGGCGCTAGTACTAAATGGAAAGTGCTACTCGGGGAACACGGAAAGGATATGATGAGGATATCCTCTGAGCTACTTGTCAGGCTAGGAGAGTACAGGGGTCATAATAGTAGGGCCGTCGAGCTCCCGGGGGGTCGAGCTCCGTGTGCGGGGGCCTGTGAGTCAAACCAAAGTTCCCATATTTGAAGGAACTGAAAAGATCTGTTATGGAGGTATGCAGTGATTTTTTCCATGCTTGCGAAGTACCATACTTTGTTGATGACCTGTTGCATAGGGGGGGACTCCCTCTTTTTCCAGTTTAGGGCAATTGCGCATCTAGCCGCGTTCAAGATCTGTGTCAGTAATTTACCGGAGTTCGGAGGTGCATTGGCAGTGGGGAGGCCTAGCAGGAAGGACCAAGGATCTTTGTATATCCGGGTCTAAAGCACTGTACTCAACAGGTGGGCGACTGAATCCCAGAATAGCTCGATTTTAGGGCACGTCCACCATATATGGAGGAAAGAGCCGTGTCCGCCGCATCCTCTCCAGCACAATGGCTGGGAGGAGGGAAACATTTTGTGAAGTCTAGAGGGGACTAGATACCACCGATATAAGATTTTATATGCGTTTTCCTTAACTAGTGTTGAAATCGAGGATTTCGCGGCAGCCGCAAAGACATCTGACCAATCATAGTCATCTGGTATCGGGCCAAGGTCCTGTTCCCACCTGAGTATAAAAGCCGGGGTCGTCTCCTTATCCCCTACCTGGAGAAGGGAATACAGTTGGGAGATGATTCCACGAGCGAGCGGTTTGTAATAGCAATAGGACTCCAGGGTGGAGAGAGGTTGGAATGGGGATGTGCTTGTTAAGGACGAGACAAAGTGTCTCACCTGGAGATAGGTAAAAGGATTCGCATCCGGGAAGTCATATTTTGACGCGATTTCCGGTAAGGGTGTACAGGCCCCTTCTGACAATACATCTAGAACAAAGCGGATGTTATGTGTCGACCATGAGTGCGAGCGGGTCATGGAATGGCCTGGGACGAACGAAGGGTTGCCCCATAATGGAGTAAGCGCCGAAGGGGCTGATAGCATGTGGAAATGGCGTGTACAATAGTCCCAGATCTGACAAGTGAATTCCAGAACCGGGTGGAGTTGCAAATGGGGAGGCCTAGATTTAGGAGGGGATAAGAGTAGAGACGATAGAGGAGTGCGGCTAAGTGTCCTCTCTAACTGGAGCCAACGTATGGACTGCGTAGGGGCGAACCATGCAACCGCTTGGCTGAGATGGGTAGCCAGATAGTAAAGACGGATATCTGGGAATCCTCTCCCCCCTTCTTGTACTGATCTGCGGAGGGTAGAGAACCCTATCCTAGGAGTTTTATTTCTCCACACAAAACGTAGCAACCACGTATGAATTTGTGCCAGTACCGAGTCCGGCACTTTCACTGGTAGCGTTTGAAATAGATAGAGGAGGCGGGGGATAATATTCATTTTCAGAGCTATGATACGGCCTAACCAAGATATGATTAATGATTGCCATTTATGGAGATCGGCCTTAAGATTTTTAAGCAAGGGCGAGAAATTTTCCTTAAACAAGTCTCCATAGCGGCTCGTAATATAGACCCCCAGATATCGAATTTTAGAGGTGCACCAGGTGAATTTGAAGTTGTTTTGCATGTTGGCTATTTGGGGAGGGGAGATGTGGAAGGGGAGAGCTTCCGTCTTGGACCAGTTGACTTTGTAGCCCGATATCTTTCCGTATTCAGACAGGAGAGTAAAAAGGTTCGGCAGAGAGGTGTGAGGTGAGGAAAGTGATAGGAGGACGTCGTCTGCGAACAAGGAGATCTTGTAAACAGAGTCCCCTACTCCTAGCCCCCCGATATCGGGCGAGGCTCGGATTCGGGCTGCTAATGGTTCTATCACTAAGGCAAAGATCAGGGGTGAGAGTGGGCAGCCCTGTCTGGTACCGTTGGAGATGTCCAAAGGGTCAGATTGTACTCCGTTTATAGATACCCTAGCGGAAGGGGTCGAATATAAGGCTTGTATCCCTGTAAGGAATTCCCCCTGAAAGCCCAGATGTGCAAGGGTTTCAAACATAAAGGGCCATCCTATTCTGTCAAATGCTTTCTCCGCGTCCAGAGAAAGCAAGAGAGCAGGGGTGTGTGTAAGGTTGATATAGTGGGTCAGACTAATAATTCGTCTCGTGTTGTCTCGTGCTTGGCGGCCGGGGATAAATCCTACCTGGTCGTTATGGATAAGGTGGGGTAAGACTCTATTTAGACGGAGAGCTAATATTTTGGCATAGATCTTGATATCTGAGTTAAGTAATGATATAGGCCTATAGTTAGCGCAAATAGATGTGTCCTTACCCTCCTTAGGGATGACTATTATCTTGGCCTCCAGTGCCGCTTTGGAGAAAGAAGCTCCCTGTAAGACAGCATTGAAAAGGGCTGAGAGGTGAGGTGTAAGTTGGGGGAGAAAGGTCTTGTAATATGCGGCCGTAAAGCCGTCTGGACCAGGAGCTTTGCTAAGTTTTAGGGATTTGACAACAGTGGCAATTTCTTCTTCGGATATCTCCGAATTCAATTCGGCTGAGACCGATGAGCTTAAACGAGGGAGATGGCATTGGGATAGGAAGGTACGAATAGCCCCAATAAAGTCTGGTTTCGTCTGAGTGGTCTTATGGGCGTTGTATAGTTTCTCGTAGAAGCGAGAGAAAGTTTCAGTGATGCGTTTGGGGTCCCTAGTCTTCACACCAGAGGAATGCTGGATAGACATAACGTTATTCCTTGTAAGTTTAGCCCGGAGCCTAGAGGCTAGCAGCCGATCAGCTTTATCTCCTTTTTCGTAGAAGGATTGGTTGAGCCACTTCAAGCTGGTCTCCACCTTCGTCGTCAGGAGCATGTTTAACTCACCTCTGACCGCAGATAGGGCGGAGAGATCCGTTTCGGACCCTGTTTTTTTGTGTTTCAGTGAGAGGGAGCCAAGCATGTCCGTGAGTTCCCGGATGCGTTTGGATCTGGCCTTCTTGTTATAAGAGGAGGCACTGATCAGGTATCCGCGTATGACCGCTTTGTGAGCGTCCCAAAGTAACATAGGGGGAACAGACGGGGATGTGTTTGTCTCAAAGTAGTGGGAGATTTCGGCGGCTATGTGGGCTTTCGTTTGGGGATTAAGAAGGAGTCTATCGTTCAATCTCCACACAGGGTGGCGAGCGGGTGGGTGTGGGCCTGCGACATCTACGGTGACCGGACCGTGGTCTGACCACGTGTTGGGGTGAATGGAGGTGTCAATGATACTTTGTGCAGGCTCCGAACTCAGGAAAATCATGTCTAATCTCGTGTAAACATCGTATATGGGGGAATAGTAAGTGTAGTCTTTGGCAGTCGGCTCTTTTACTCTCCATGCATCGAAGAGAAGGTGCCGTGACAGCAGGAGGTTCAAAGCAGTTGCATTGCGCGTGTGTGAGGGGCGCATGGATCTGGGCAGAGGTTTAGATCTGTCCAGAGCGCTGTCTAAAGTCACATTAAAATCCCCCCCTAATACCACATTACCGCGTCTGTGTAGGGCTAAGAGGCTATTTAAGGAGTGGAAAAAGGGAGCCTGGGTCTGGTTTGGAGCATAGACATTTAGGAATGTATAGGGAGTCCCGTTTAACAACCCTACCAGCAACAAGTATCTGCCTTCAGGGTCGCTCAGTATTTCAGAGGGGATGAAATCTAAATGATTAGCAAAGAGTATAGAGACCCCTTTCTTCTTGTGTATGGGGTCGCAAGCATGGAAAGTGTGCGGGAAGTGTTTGGACTTAAGTGCTGGGTGTGATTTACCTGAGAAGTGGGTCTCCTGTAGGAAAACGATATCGCCTTTGAGTTGCTTAAGGGATTGAAATAAAAGAGAGCGTTTACGTGGGCTATTTAGACCTTTCGTGTTCAATGTGATTATCCTAAGGACCATGGTTTGAGAGCAGAGCACTTTTCATGTGGAAGCGCGCCAGCGGAGTTCCGAAAGATAGGGGGGAAGGAAAAGGAAAGAGGATCAGGAAGAAGAGAAGAGAGAGGGTAGGAGAACAGATGAAGAACAAGCATATATTAGCATCAATGGTTAAAGGGCGGAGGGAATCCATTCTCGTCAGTCGGACCCAAGGGAGAGACAGACCCGCAGGTCTAGGTCGTCCGACGTCGACCCTAAAGGTCGAATGGGGGGTGGGTGAACCCAGCTGCTCAGAGAGGAGACCGGGTCCAGTGTGCGATCATACTATATTTAAATGTACGCAGTGCGAACAATAAGCTAGGGGAGCTTAAAGGGGAGGGGGGAGGGGGGAGGGTAACAGCATTAGTAGGACTGGGGGTAAACATGGCATGCTGATCGCATATTAACAACAATAATATTAAGACCTGTGTGAGGTAAAAAAGGAAAACAAGAAAAAACAAAACTCAGCCCATACGGGCCTCCCGGGACCGGAGCCCACGCGGCCAGCCACGAAGAACCCCGGCCCCGAGGGCCCGGACAGGTCCCCCCACAACAGGATCAACAAGGCATTAAATGGTAGGCATTATCTTAACCCAAGGCTCTACACCGTATGGGGATCTTGGCATAGTGCGGAAAGACCCCCTGTAGTCCGTTGTGGACTCGTGTGGTCACAAGTCCTATCCTGGACATCTATACATGGTAATTCATGTATCTGGGGAGGTGTGTGAAGCAGATCCGACGGTGGTCCATTCTGAGGCTGGAGCTGTGAGAGAAGGGGAGGTGTTGACTGGGAGAGAATGTTGAGGGGTAGTCGGGGGGCCGGAGATGTTCAGTTGGTGTAGTAGTTGAAGGGCCTCATATGGGGATCTAGCGGAGAGGAATTTACCATCTGCTCTGACTTGGAGTGCAAAAGGGAAGCCCCATCTGTATCGGACATTATGATCTCTTAGGGCTTTGGTTATGTCTTTTAATTCCCTCCGTCTGTTCAGCGTGACCGGCGACAAGTCCTGGAAGATCAAGAGATCGGAGCCTTCGAACGGGATCGTCGTCATCCTCCTAGTTTTGGCGTAGACTTGGTCTTTGACCGCGAAATAATGAAAGCGGAGGATTACGTCTCTTGGTGTTTTAGCATCTTGGGATCTAGGACGTAGAGCCCTGTGAGCCCTGTCTAGAAGAAGCATATCGTCTGGGACGGAGGGAGCGAGTGAACGGAAGAGGCGGAGTAGATAGTCCGTGAGGTGGTTTTGTTCTATCGTCTCGGGGACGTTACGAATTCTAAGATTGTTCCGGCGCCCCCTGTTGTCCAAATCTTCTTTGTCCGCTAGGAGCATAACATCCGTACGCATTTGAGATATCTCCTGTTCTGATTCTTGTTGGAAGGCGATAAGCTCTTCCTGTTTTCTTTCGATGGCATCTACTCTGGTGCCCAGGCTATCCACGTCCGATTTTAGGCCCGAGATAGCCTCTTGTACTTCTGCACGTATTGATTTTTTAATATTACGCATCTCGGATAGGAGAAGGGCGACATCAGCCTTTGTGGCGGGAGTGGAGGAAGAGTCATCGTCTGAGTCTTTGTCAGATATTGCTGGGGTGGGTGGGGGTGAGGTTGCTCTCCGGGTGGAGGATGGAGCAGGGTTCTTGAAGTAGCCCACCAGGTTATGGGCGTTCGGCTTTTTCCCCCCTTTAGGCATAGTGGCGGAAGGAGGTGAGGTAGGTTACTTGTCAACACCTGGGAAGGATGAGGGAAGCTCCTATATCATTAGGATCACACACGAGACCAAGTGTAGTACATATCGAGATCACATGCTAGACGCTTTGAAGAGGATGGTCAGACGGGCCCAGTCGGGCGTGCCATGTCCTGTAGGTAATGGTCAAGCCTCAGCGCAGTGAATGTACGCTCTCAGGTTCCAGCAGGTTTAGGGTCCACCGGGGACCGGGATTTCTTTTAGGGATGCCCAAGGCCCTGCCGGCGTAGTGTGTGTGGATGCCAGGGGGGGGTCGACAACTCCGCAGGGTGTTTAGATAGTACCGATATAGTGGTAATGGTGTTCTGAGGTGCTGCCTGGCCTAGCAGTACCGGCTCGTAGGAGCTCCTATAGAACACGGTTGGATGTTCAGGGGGTAGAGGTGAGAGCAGAGTGAGGTATTCCCTCAGCCACCCGGCAGTGAACTGACCCGCCGTTTGATGTCAGGGGGGACTCCAAGGGGAGCACTGAGTGAGGCTCAGAGGTTGAGATAGGGCCACAGTGGGCCGGACTTCTGGGGTGTGTACTGCCGTATTTCTTCTGGGTCTGCCGTGCTGTCCCTTTTTTTTTTTTTTTTTTATTCTTTTCTTTTTGTTCTGGTCTCCGGCCTAGGGGGATTGATGTGGACAGCAGGGAGCACCCTATAATGTGCCGCACCGGGTGGAGGGGCCGCACATTTAGGTCGTGTTCAATGTGGGACACGTAGGGCTGGCCGGGTACGCGAGGCCCCGGTCTGAGGGCCGCCGGGAGGCCGCAGCACGCGGGGGCTCAGGGCCTGCTCGCGATGCCCTGTAAGCCTCGGCTGGTGTTGCTGCAGAGGTGGGAACCACGGAGTAAGGAGGGGAGCACTTAGTGAGGCCCAGGGGACCAGATGGAGCCGCAGTGGGCCGGTTTAATGGGGTGTGTGCTGCTCCCAAGATGGCCTCCGGGCTACCCCTGGATCTGCCGGGCTGCCTCTGTTCTGATCTGGTCACCGGCCTAGGGGATTGGCATGGGTGGCAGGGAGCCCCTTCCAGAATGCAGCGACGGGGAGAGAGAGGCCGCACTTCTAAGTAGGTCGACGTGGGACCCTTCGGGCTGGGCGGATGCGCGAGGCCCCGGTCTAAGGGCCGCCGGGAGGTCACGGTTCGCGGGAGCCCAGGGCCTGCACGTGATATCCCGCGAGCCTCCGCTGGAGCCGCTGCAGAGGCGGGAGGCGCGGGGCGAGGAGGTACGGAGCTCCGATGTCCGTCCTGAGTGCGTCAGCACGAGGGGACTCACCCGCCGCGTGGAGCCGTCTCCGTCATCCGCGTCCCCTTCAAGTATGTAGAGGGTCTCCGGCGTTGGGGGTGACGGTTCTGATCCCTTCTGGTCACCGGACCTGTCCGCCCGTTTTCTTCAGCTACTCGGTCCGTCCAGCCGCGCTTCTGATAGGGGGGGGAAGGGGGGGGGTCGTACCACAGTCCCCGGCTTCTTGGGGAGGGGAAGGCCGCAACCTGCAGGAGCCCTGAGAAGGGCTCCCCGGCTCCGCAACCGGGCCCCTCTGGTGTATCGTGCTTAGGGAAGCAGGAGTACCTGAATGGAGGTGCCTGAGGACCTTTAATTGGGTTTATATATTCGATTTATAGACGAGGCCAGCAGGAGCTCAGAGAGATCGCTTCCTCTCAGCTTGTAAGCTAGGCCATGCCCCCCCCCTTGTCAGTATTTTAAATGTCGGTATTTTGATCATGTCGGTATTTTGACCTTGTCAGGATTTTGACCGTCGGGATTTTGATTGTAGGTAAATTGACCGCTACCCTTATCTAGTCCTGTTTACTTGGTTATAGGAATCAGTTTCCAAACTGTTGGGAAGAACCGTTATGGAGGAATTATGAAAGTGCTTTAATTGCTTGCAGTAATTTATATTACTGTAAAAAAGCATTTTGCATTAAAGCCTGGGTCATAAGTGGCAATGAAACCCTGTAGAGGGATTTCACAGCATCCAGTACAAGTGCTGGAGAAGGAATTGTATTGATGTTGTTATAAAGGATTACATCAACTATTGACTAGTATTATCCAGCACTGTGTGGATGAAACAAAGCCCATTTGGTCTGGATGAATGAAAATGGGTAGTAAATGGTTATATTTACAGTTGGACAATACTTTTGCAAATCTAAAATCAGTATTTCAAAGTGAAATTGGACAGTAATGTGAGCATATTGAATGGTCCTTAGTGCGGATTGGAATCGAATGATATTTCATCTCAACCACTGAAGGTTTGGTTTCAGTGGCCAATGACTAACCCTGCATAGTGAGGATCCAATGTTTCCTCACCACTGCAAGGTTTTTTTCCAGTGTTCTACCAATGTGTTGGGGTGCAGGACAGCTAGGCTCCTTTGATTGACTCTCGTTCTTAAGTCTGTGCAAATGAGAGATGTGTGCACCTTCAGTTAAATTCCCTTGTAATTAAAACACATTTCCCATCATACCACACTAGCCTCAAACCCTCAACCTCACATACTACAGTCAGACACCTAGCACATAGAGTTATTTGGTCCTGCATAGGAAGCCTAATAATTTTAACTAATATATATGAAGTTAGTTGTAATTGTTGGTTTAAACCATGGCAGCTAAGCACATGTATGTAGTGTGTGGCTGCATGTAGTGTGTGGCTGCACACCACAAAGATCTGCTACTGTAGTTGCAATAGTTTATACAGTTTCAAGAGGCTGATAGAAGAGCAGGCAATCAGTACTTGAAACAGCCAGAAAATGTACACAGGGGGGTAAATTTACTAAGGTGGGAGATTTTTAGAACTGGTGATGTTGCCCATGGCAACCAATCAGATTCTACTTACCATTTATCTAGCTGCTTCTAGCAGATAATAGATATAATCTGATTGGTTGCTATGGGCAACATCACCAGTTCTACAGATCTCCCACCTTAGTAAATTTACCCCAGGGAATCATAAGAGCAGATTAGTGTAGTCATCAGCAGCAATCAACTAGTACTGAGGCAACCACCAAGTGCTAGGCCCATACATACTTTATACCCCACAGAGGCAATGACAGAGATTGCCAGTAGCACTGCACATGTGTAGTCTACTCTGACAGATGCATGACTGTAGTGCGGCTACAGTAAGTCTGTCTTATATACATCTTGCAGGCCATATTATATATTTTCGATCCTAAATATTAGCCCAGATCTGTGACTCTGTGTATAACACTGGGTGGAGTCACAACGCTGGGCAGAGTCTGGGTGGGATGTACTAACTTCTATCACTGCGGTATCTGGCTTAACACATCCTGTGTGTTCTCCTCGGTAATAGGATTGCCGCCCGCTGCCTGTTACTACTAGTAGTTTTCTCCTCACTGCGCTTCCGCCTCATCACCGCCGCAGCCACTCAGTCCTGAACTCTCCATAGCGGTTGATCAGCGCTGCGCTCCCACTGTCAGTCGTGCATGTGCACACTGGTTATGGCACACAGCAGAGATAAGTGCGCATGCGCGACTGACAGGGGGAGCGAATCCCATCCCCCTGCACCCGCCCCTCCCCCACCTGTGGCAAACCCCACCCGTTGCACCTCCGCACCCGCCCCTCCCCCACCCGCTGCACCGCAGCACCCGCTCCTCCCCTGCACGCAGCGCTACCGGACCCCCATCTGCGACAACCCCGTGACCACCACTCCCCTTCCCATGGCGCCTCCAAACCCAAACCGTGGCAGCCCCGCATTGGCCGCTTAACCACCTGCAGCACCTGTGGACCTCATCCCCCATCCACGGCACATCTGCACCTGCCACTCCCCCACCCGCATCAACCCCACTCCTCCCCCACCCGCTGCACCTCCCTACTCCACTCACAGCACCGCCGCACCTGCCCCTTCCCCACCCACGACACCCCCACACCCACCCCTCCCACACACGTGGCACCCCCGCGTCCCAGCACCCACCCCTCCTCCATCTGCAGCACCACAGGACCCCCTCCCCCACCCAGGCCAACCCCGCTCCTTCCCACCCACAGCACCTCCCAACCCCCTACCCCACTCACAGCACCCCTGCACCCACCCCTTCTACACCCACAGCACCTCCATAACCCCTCCCTTACCCGTGGCCCACCAGCACCTGCCCCTCCCCCACCTGCAGTGCCACCGGATCCCCATCCGCGACACCCCCGCACCCGCCCCTCCCCCACCTGTAGCACCTATGGACCCCATCCGCGGCACCCCTGCACCTGCCACTCACCCACCAACATAACCCCACTCCTCCCCCATCCGCTGTGCCTCCCGACCCCCTACCCGACCCACGGCACCCCAATACCCGCCCCTCCCCCACACGTAGCACACCCACCCCTCCCCCACCCGTGGCACCCCCATGCCCCAGCACCCACCCCTCCCCATCTGCAGCACCACCAGACCCCACCCCATCTGTGGCAACCCCGCCCCTCCCCCACCCGTGGTGCCTCCAGACCACCTACCCAAACCGCGGCACCCCTGCACCTGCCACTCCACTACCCGCAACACCTATGGACCCCATCCGCGGCACCACTGCACCTGCCACTCCCCCACCCGCATCAACCCCGCTCCTCCCCAACCCGCTGCACCTCCCGACCCCCTACTCCACTCACAGCACCCCCGTCTCTTCCCCACCCGCAGCACATCCATAACCCCTCCCCCATCCGCCCTGCACCTGCCAGTACCTCTCCCCCACCCGCGGCACACCCACCCTTCCACTACCTGCAGCACCTCCCGACCACCTCCCTCTTCCACAGCACCCCCCCACTCCTCCCCCACCAGCAGCATCTACATACCCCCTTCCCTATTCACACACACACACACACACACACACACACACACACACACACACACACACCCCCCTCCCCCACCCGCAGCACCTCTGGACCTCCTCCCCATCTGCTCCCCCTTTGCAACCGCCCCTCCCCCTCCCATGGGACTCACCCCTCCCCCACCAGCGGTGGCTCAGGACTCCCTCCCCCACCCACGGCACCCTCACACCCGCCCCTCCCCCACCCGCGAGTGGACTGGCATTCTCTCATGTTTGATTGGTGCTTATTTAAAGAGCGTATCTGCAGAATAATATAGTAATAGGTTTTACTGAAGATATTAAAAAGGTAAAGAAATAACTTATTGTAATTAAAAGTAGACATCTTATCTCTAAATCCATCTGGTAATACCCATAATTATTTTGTTACTCTGTATTGTCTCAAGTACAAAGCATTATGGATGATGCTGGCACCATACCAGTAAACATTAATAAATAAATTAAATTATTGATAAATAATCACAGTGTTATTTATTAAGACATCAATGACCATCATGCATTCAGCATGATTCCCTTTTTTAAAATAAAAAAAATAATAATATAGTATAAGGGAAGAGATTCGATGAACATTAATTGTTAAAAACTTGGAAAGCAAGTAAGTCAATCATATCATTTTGCATCATTTCCAAACGGAAATAGTCTGTACATTCCCTACTAGATGTGTAGCACAAAAATTCTCCATAACCTAACAGTCATCACCAGCTGAATATCCCACAATGTGTAGAAAATATGTCTATTACGTATTTCAGAAGATGTAAGTGTTTTGGACAAGAGTTCAAACACTATTACAATGACGAGCTCTAACACAACCCTAGAGATACATAACACTAGTTCTTGTGGTGCGCTTCTCCTAAGTCAAGCATTAGGATGTCACATATCCCATTATTGTAATATGACCACTAAATACACAATTACAATTTATATTACCATAGCATGTTCTGAAGATATAACCCACATTAACGTTACAGCTCACAAATAGAGCTCAATAAATGCAGTCAGAAGACAGTGTCGCTCCACACAACAAAATGAAACATACCTATAAATTATAAGCAATTACTGAGATGTTATTGTAGCAACAATTCTTCATTGTAGAACATAGACCATGCCAGCTTGTAGTAAGCCTTTAAATAAGAATGGAAGGTGTTTTTCAAAACAGTATTATACATAAATGTATTGCAATGTACAAAGTGTAAAGTAGCTACATACAGTACTATACACCAGCAAAGAATTATGAATGATGACAGATATATTTTTCAAGATGAGAAACTAGAGTTTTCCCAAACTAATTTCTCAGTTTATGCTAGATAGTAATCTTCGGACCAGGCTGTATTTCTAGGTAATAATAGTTACCATGGGTAAGCACAACTATAATTATTGCACAAATAATGTTAATATATTTGACAATCTCTATCTGTACATATGTCAGGTAGGTTACCTTAGTCGAGCATTAGTTGTCCCAGGTTATCAGTTGTACACATTGTAGTCGGACCATTCTAATATCTCTCAGTTCTTTGGTTTGAATATTTTCACTGATTCTCTTATGAGGTTTTTCTAACTCCTCCTCTCTCCCCTTCTACTGACAGGCGCTCTCCAAAGCTGACATCATTCTATGCACACAGACACATGGACACAGTATGGACACTGGCTGCAATGTTAATCAGACCCAAATTTCTCTTAATTAGTGTGTGGAATTGGAGTTTTGAGTGTATTATTTAATATGTGTAGCATATGTGGATGAAATGACATTTTGCACACCAAATATAAGTGTTGTAGAAAAAATATTTCCCTGACAAAACATTTAGAGGCACATTCAGAGGTGTATCTATTGGCGGTCTCTCATCTGTGACTTTAGGAAAATGGCACTACACAGCCCTTCCCTTGTATACATCCCTACATTTAAATGTGTAGCGTCTGAGATGCCCACATTCAGTGTCCGATTGGTGCGTTTTTAGACGCGTCATTGGTTGCACCATTGTAACTTGCAGCAGCCCTATGGTAGGTGCAGTTTTTCCGTCCGTCTACGGCAGAGGTTCTCAAACTCGGTCCTCGGGAGCCCACACAGTGCATGTTTTGCAGGTAACCCAGCAGGTGCACAGGTGTATTAATTACTCACTGACACATTTTAAAAGGTCCACAGATGGAGCTAATTATTTCACTTGCGATTCTTTGAGGAGACCTGCAAAACATGCACTGTGTGGGCCCCCGAGGACCGAGTTTGAGAACCTCTGGTCTACGGCCTCCTATGTGAGTGGCTTAGTGCCCGCTGCATACCCCACACTGGCGATATGGTAAAAAAGGGTTTATGCACTCTATTTTTACACAATATGGAGATAAAAAGCCAGTATAATATGAGAGGGACAAAGTAACATTGAGGGGGTGGGGCTCAATGGCATGCGGTCATTGAGTGCACATGTGAGTGGCTGAGTGCACATAACCGTTTTCACTGACGTGGTCGCAACACTCCCATAACACGCCTATATAACGCACTACTTCCCTGTCACTGTCTAGGAATGCCCAGCACTTTCCCAAGACATTTCTGTTACTGATATAGATTGCAACAGCACATTTGTGTGTACACACTGTGTAATGCATGCGCCTTAGGAGTTTGTAGGGATATTTACGCAAGTGCAGTAACTATGTGAACAACAGTATTGCGTGTGAGTCTGAATCAGACCCTTAATGTGCTACTAAAATAATGTTGTTTTCTCTTACGTCCTAGTAGATAGATACTGGGGAATAGTAGATTACCATGGGGTTTAGAGCGGGTCCACTGGAGCCTGACACTTTAAGAAATCAGTCAGTGTGTGTGATAGCTCCTCTCCTCCATGCCCCTCCTAGCAGACTCACTTTAGAAAATGTGCCCAAGGAGCCGGGTGCATTCTGTTGCTCTCCAGATAGTTTTCTTCAGATGTTTATTTTAGTTTATTATTTTCAGGCACACTGGTTGGCAACCAGTCTGCCTGCATCGTGGGACTTAAGAGGGGACCGAACCAACTTCCTAAGAGTTAATGGTTCGTAATCCCAGCTGACAGGACAATGAGCTCCTGAGGTGATAATCTCACACTCCCAGAGGGTGAGCCCATTCCGGCATGCAGCATGCCGCCACAACTTAACAGATGCCGAAGACAGGCACGGTGCGGTGAGTATTATACCGGGGACCCGGTTAGCGGGTCCCCGGTGCAAAATGGCGGCATGAAGGGACAGCGGTCTCCTGGCTACGGGCTGCGGTGCACGCTGTATACCCCACACTGGCGATATGGTAACAAAGGGTTTATACACTCTATTTTTACACAATATGGAGATAAAAAGCGAGTATAATATAAGAGGGACCGCGTAACATTGAGGGGGTGGGGCTTCCTGGAGAGCGGCACCAGAAGCTGAAAGGCGCCATTTCCTGCTGCTGCTGTTGAGTACAGGCTGCATGCAGAGAATGCTCCTCCACAGAGCCACTAAATCACAATTGTACATGTACAAAGGACCTTATAGTGAGGAGGGAGCCTATAGACAGTGGTTACACTGCTGTGTGGTATAAAAAAAATATATATAAATAAATATATATATATATATATATATATAAACGAGCAGGTTCTGCACTCTCATCGATGTTCCCAATGGTGGGTACTCCCAACAGAACAATGTCCGCATACATAGACCAGAATTCCACGTAGTGGAGGGTGCACTCTCACTAAATCATAGAAAGTCCAATTTTCTTCAAATCAGCGTTTTATTGTAGCCTCACAGATTTCGACGTTTTGATCCAGTACAAGGATCTTTTTCAAGAAGGGCCGTACATGAATCATCAAATCCAATATTAGTATAGCAATTCAAAACTGTTAAAAGATATATCTAGAAAAAATAGAACAAAAAACATGACTGAACCTCCCAGGTCCCAATATATAACAATAATAGCACAACAATGATTTCAGAGCTAATACTTCACACAGTGTTTTACAAAGGAAACCCATACATCAGAGCCAATAGCTGAAGAGTATGTGCTCAGGAAATGTGCAATGTCACCCTGTGAATATCACTATCACATAGTATACATGCAAAACCCGTATAACCACACCTCAATCAGCACACTCCAGTAGTGCTATGTACCAGGATAATCTAACAAAATGCACAAGATGATATATATGCATGGTCTCCATCAGAAGAACCGACAGATGCTATAATCAAAGAACAACAAGGTTTAACTGCATACATCAATATACATATATATATATATATATATATATATATATATATATATATACACAATAAATCATAACCAAAGTTCTATAAATACCTATATATCCAAGATGATGTATATAGGGCAGCACCCGGCTAAACAGTCTCACATGTGTGTTCCATAGCTATAAAAATAAATCCCAATATGTGAACTAGTGAAATAATCAATATTCACAGATGCAACAAACCCAAATTAATTACTTACAAACTCCAGCAAATCACCACATGTGCCAGGGCTGCATACACAAGACTAGTGTGCTCCGGAAATATATATACCCCCCAACCCGGAAGTACCTCAGGCGGATAAGGGCTGAGTTAACTAATCATAAAACATCCTTAACTACTTGCAAACATAATACCCAGGTCACAACTAGCACAAGGAACTAAGTGTGAAGCGTTCTAAGAACGTATCAACACTCGCTCACCGGACTACCAGCGCCGGGAGCAAACAGCACTCCACGCGCCAGAAGCCGGAAGTCCCATGCGTTCCAGCGGCTCGAACCGGTGGAACGCATAACAACGGAGCTGCTCAAATGTAATAGAAGGAAATTTAATTTTAAAGCCAAAAAATCACTGAGGAGTCAGATTGCTCCTCCAAGAAATACTGATAGTTATAGCATATATATCAAAGCCTTCCGTCATCGGTCACATTTATATGGGATTCCTCAAAAATATATCAAATAGTGAAATAAAAAATAAAGTCAAAAATTGTTATAGGGGACCCAGGAGGTGGCAGCAGCAATAACATATACAACACAAGAACATACAATAGAGACAATATTCAAAACCATGTTATTAACGATCTGCACCTACACATGATTATACATACAGGCATCAATACCCACATAGTGCATCAACACAACATTAATATTCAATTTATTCTATGAACAATATACATACTACTCATAAGTGATTGAATCATAACCTACACTTAATTAATGAATGCTCATAAAAAGACACCTAAGGGGTTATATTCATTAAGCCCCCTAGGTGATACAGTGTCCAGCTCATTAATCCAATAGCATTCCCTCTGCTTAAGCTGCATCACCCGGTCCCCTCCCGTAGGCAACGGTGGAACCCATTCTATAAGCTTGCACTTTAGGCTTGCCACTTGATGCTTAGCTTCTAAAAAGTGGCATGCCACGGCTTGTCAGATACTCCACTATTTAGAGCAGTATGAATGGAGGATCGGTGGTTGGCCATCCGATCCCTAAAATTCCGCATAGTCAAACCCATATAAAGGAGCCCACATGGACATTTCAGTATGTAGACAACATAGTCCATTCTACAATGTAGGTGAAATCTGATCTTGATGATGGACCCGGTATGAGGATGACTAAATGTCGGTCTCACCATCATAGATCTGCACGTCGTGCAGTTACCGCATGAAAAGCAACCAGGTTTCTGTGTATACAATTGCGTAGTGGTTAACTTGGCCCCTGGATGCATGGTAGGTCTCATCAGCATCTGTTTAAGGTTCGGACCTCATCTGTAAGCCAACATAGGTGGCTTCATGATGTGAGTGAAAGGTAAAGTGGAATCGGAGCTAACAATCGATCAATGTTTCTTCAGAACTTTGTTAATATGCCCGGAATGGTTATCAAAACAGGTAGTAAACACCATCCTATCTTAGGTCTTATTGCGCTCACTATCACAGGCCCCTGAAAAAATTGCTTTTGCTTTAACGAGGCATCTAGATAACACCCTAGTACGGTAACCTCGTTCCCTGAAGCGTGCGGTGACATCTGCAAGTTGTGCTTCAATATTTTCACGTGCTGAATTAATCCTAAAGACTCGAAGATATTGGGACACCGGAGAGATTATCTTTTAGGGCCGGCGGGTGATGAAATTTCCTTCTATTACATTTGAGCAGCTCCGTTGTTATGCGTTCCACCGGTTCGAGCCGTTGGAACGCATGGGACTTCCGGTTTCCGGCGCGTGGAGCGCTGTTTGCTCCCGGCGCTGGTAGTCCGGTGAGTAAGTGTTGATACTTTTTTAGAACGCTTCACACTTAGTCCCTTGTGCTAGTTGTGACCTGGGTATTATGTTTGCAAATAGTTTAAGGATGTTTTATGATTAGTTAACTTAGCCCTTATCCGCCCGAGGTACTTCCGGGTTGGGGGGTATATATATTTCTGGAGCAGACTAGTCTTGTGTATGCAGCCCTGGCACATGTGGTGATTTGCTGGAGTTTGTAAGTAATTATTTTGGGTTTGTTGCATCTGTGAATATTGATTATTTCACTAGTTCACATATTGGGATTTATTTTTATAGCTATGGAACACACATGTGAGACTGTTTAGCCGGGTGCTGCCCTATATACATCATCTTGGATATTTAGGTATTTATAGGACTTTGATTATGATTTATTGTGTATATATATGTGTATATTGATGTATGCAGTAAAACCTTGTTGTTCTTTGATTATATCATCTTGTGCATTTTGTTAGATTATCCCGGTACATAGCACTACTGGAGTGTGCTGATTGAGGTGTGGTTATACGGGTTTTGCATGTATACTATGTGATAGTGATATTCACAGGGTGACATTGCACATTTCCTGAGCACATACTCTTCAGCTATTGGCTCTGATGTATGGGTTTCCTTTGTAAAACACTGTGTGAAGTATTAGCTCTGAAATCATTGCTGTTGCTATTATTGTTATATATTGGGACCTGGGAGGTTCAGTCATGTTTTTTGTTCTATTTTTTCTAGATATATCTTTTAACAATTTTGAATTGCTATACTTATATTGGATTTGATGATTCATGTACGGCCCTTCTTGAAAAAGATCCTTGTATTGGATCGAAACGTCGAAATCTGTGAGGCTACAATAAAACGCTGATTTGAAGAAAATTGGACTTTCTATGATTTAGTGAGAGTGCACCCTCCACTACGTGGAATTCTGGTCTATATATATATATACACACACACACACACACACGCATCCAGCGGAGCGCTGCTCTGATCTGAGGTATTGTCCCAATTCTCTCTAAGGGGGTCATTCAGACCTGATCACTCGCTAGCTATTTTTTACAGTGCTGCGATCAGATAGTTGCCGTCTATAGGTGAGTGTATTTTAGCTATGCAAGTTTGCGATCGCAAGTGCAGCCGGGCACTACAAAAAAAGTTTTGTGCAGTTTCTGAGTAGCTCAGAACTTACTCAGCTGCTGCAATCACTTCAGTCTGTTCTGGCCCGGAATTGACGTCAGACACCCGCCCTGCAAACGCTTGGACACGCCTGCGTTTTTCCTACCGCTCCCATAAAACAGTCAGTTGACACCCAGAAACGCCTTCTTCCTGTCAGTCTCCTTGCTATCAGCTGTGCGAATGGATTCTTCGCACAATCCATCGCCCAGCAACGATCCGCTTTGTAGCCGTAAACCCCCTTTGCACACAAAGGGGGTTTACTCAAGTCTCAAGTGTAGTCATGATGCCGGACAGCTCTGTATTGGCAATCTTGAACCTCAAATCACTGAACCCTTATCTTCAAGTGTTCAAATGCATGATGGAATCACTAAGAGCAGTGATAGCAAGTCTGGAAGAGAGGGAGTTTCTAGTGTCCCTGGATATCAAGGATGCATTCCTGCATGTCCTAATATGTCCCCTCACCAAGCGTTCCTCCTGTTCGCTGTACTGGACCAACATTTCCAGTTCCAGGCCTTACACTTTGGTCTCTCCACAGCCCCAACGGTACTCACGAAAGTCATGGCAGAGATGATGCTACAACTGCGCATGATGGGTATCAACATAATCCCGTACCTGGACGGTCTCCTGATAAATGAGTTGTCCCGTGTACAGCTGCTGTACAGCATCGACTTGACTACTCGTCTGTGTACGGACCACAAATGGATCCTCAATTTCCAGAAATCTAGTCTGGAAACGTCTCAGAGAATTCAGTTCATGGGAATGATACTGGATACAGTGTCTCAGAAGGTTTACCTTCCAAAGGACAAGGCTTTGACTATTCAGTCTATTGTCAGCTCGGTACTGAAACCACGTGGGATCTCAATTCATCTTTGCATTCGCTTGCTGGGCATGATGGTGGCCTCCTACAAGGCAATACAGTAAGGCAAGTTCCGTGCACTGCCATTTCAACTGGATCTGTTGGACAACTGGTCAGAATCTTACCTGCACATGCATCAGCATATAACCCTGTTGCCAAAAGCAAGGATATCCTTGCTATGGTGGCTACAAGTCTCCCATCTTGTGGAGGGTCGGAGTTTCAATATCCAGTCTTGGACTCTGTTAACAACGGATGCCAGACCCCGGGTTGGGGGCTGTGACCCAAGGGGCGCAGTTCCAGTGGACATGGTCGTTTCAGGAACCTGCAGTTCCAATCACCATCCTGGAACTCAGAGCAATTTAAATGCTCTCCTACAGGCATCATGCCACCTTCGGTATCAGGCCATCCAGGTGCAGTCGGACAACGCCACGGCAGTAGTGTATATCAACCAACAGAGAGGAACTAGAAGCAGGGCCGCAATCCGAGAGGTGTCAAGAATACTCCTCTAGGCGAAAGCCAACGCACGGGCCATCTCAGCCATTTACATTCCAGGAGTGGACAACTGAGAAGCGGACTTCCTAAGATGGCACGACCTCCATTCGGGGGAATGGGGCCTCCACCCTCAGGTGTTTCAACATCTTATTCACCGGTGGGTTGTCCACAAATAGACCTGATGGCTTCTCGTCTCAACAAGAAGATCCATCGTAATGGTCCCAGAAGAAGGGACCCGCAGGCGTCTGCGGTAGGCGCTGACGACGCAATGGACTTACCAGTTCGTTTACCTGTTTCCTCCAATTCCTCTCATTCCGAGAGTTCTCAAAAGACTTAAAAAGGAAAGAGTTCAGGCAATTCTCATTGCCGGATTGGCCTCAATGGGCCAGGTGTGCGAACCTCCTGACCTTGTCTCTGGAGGAGCCTGGGCCTCTGCCGCTTCTCAAGGACCTTCTTCAACAAGGGCCGTTTGTCTATCCAGACTTACAGTGGCTACGTTTGACGGCTTGAAAGTTGAGAGGGAGATTTTATCCAGAAAGGGTCTCAAATCTAAGGTTGTTTCAAATGTGATCCAGGCCTGTAAGGTGGTTACATTCAATCCTTACTACCGTCTTTGGAAGAAATATGTTTCTTGATGCGAGGGTAGAAAATATTCCCCTGTGGAATTTTGTCTGGGACGTTTCTACTGTTCCTGCAGGCAGGCGTGGATAAAGGTCTACGATTAGGCTATATCAAAGTTCAGATTTCGTCTCTCTCTATCTTCTCCCAGAAACAACTGGCGATACTTCCTGAAGTACAGACTTTTAAAAAAGGGGTTATACACATTCAAACTCCCTTTGTCTATCCCACGGCTCCGTGCGATCTCAATGTCGTCTTGACTTTTCTCCAGTCGGACTGGTTTGAACCCTTGCATAGGGTAGACTTGAAATATCTAAAGTGGACGACAGTCATGTTACTGGCCTTAGCCTCTGCAAGACGTGTGTCGCAATGGGGGGCCTTATCTTATAAGAGCCCATACTTGATATTTCATGAGGATAGGGCGGAGCTCAGAGCTCACCCACAGTTTTTGCCAAAGGTGTCGGCCTTTCGTGAACTCAACCAATTGTGGTTCCAGTGTTATCTGACACTTTCGTTGCTCCAAAGTCCCTGGATGTGGTGAGGGCTTTGAGAATTGCATCAGAAGGACTGCTCGTCACAGGAAGTCTGACTCGCTGTTGGTCCTTTATGAGGCTACTAAAATAGGTTGCCCTGCCTCTAAGCAATCCATTGCTCGTTGGCTTAAATTGACTATTCAACAAGCCTATATTTCGGCAGCTCAGCTGCTGCCGAGTTCTATTCAGGCCCACTCCACGAGGTCGGTGGGTTCTTCCTGGGCGGCTGCCTGGGGTGTCTCAGCCTTACAGTTGTGCCGGGCAGCTACTTGGTCTGGTTCTAACACGTTTGTCAAGTATATGGGTTCGACACCTTGGCCAAGGATGACCTTCAGTTTGGTCTGGCGGTTTTGCAGGGGTCTAAGCACTCTCCCACCCATTCTGGGAACTTTGGGATGTCCCCATGGTAATCTACTATTCCCCAGTATCCACTAGGACGTAAGAGAAAATAGGAATTTAATACCTACCGGTAATTCCTTTTCTCGTAGTCCGTAGTGGATACTGGGCGCTCGCCTCTGTGCTTCGTTTTCCTGCTTACCTGGTTGTAAGTGTTATTGGATGGGTTTGCTGTTGCTTCCCTGTTCCATGTTTGGTTAGCGTTGCTATCCTCCTATTGTTAGCGTTTCTTTCCTCTGTTCTGGTTAGCTCTGCTTTCTTATTGTTGTGTGTTGGTTCGTTACCTCACCGCTTTATGTGTCATATCCTTCTCTCAAAGTATGTCCATCTCCTCGGGCATAGTTTCCTAGACTGAGTCTGCTAGGAGGGGCATAGAGGGGAGTAGCCAGCACACACTGTCTTATTTCTTAAAGTGCCAGGCTCCAGCGGACCCGATCTATACCCCACAGTAATCTACTATTCCCCAGTATCCACTATGGACTAAGATCAAAGGAATTACCGGTAGGTATTAAATTCCTATTTTTTTTAGGACTAAGTTTATCTAATTGAAATCGGGCTGTGATTAGCAGAGAGAGGGCTTTCTCTGGGAAGCCACTTCCTGCCTTTTGTGCGGCCCAATCCGGCTTCTATGGGCTGCAGTTGATGCAGTCCATAGAAGTCTGTGTTTTGCGTATGTGTCGTCGGGCCACCACTTGTGTGCCGGTCCTGGCACCTGCCACATCCATTGCACAGGTGCTGGAACCTGGGAACCTGGCTGACAGGAGCTCGGCTCTCCTCTCCGGGCAGCAGCAGCCACTTTACCCCAGACATGTAGGAACCACCACTGCTGACTGTTGAAGGACCCAGTGATGACACCTGTAATTAGTTACAGAGAGTGACTGTGTTGATAATAAATAAACAACCACTGTCTCTGGGCCTGATTCAGAGATGTCTGTTTGCAGCTGAACGATTAATGGTGGTCTGCGCATGCATCTAACAAGTCACACTGTACATGTGCCGCAATGGTCTTGTGAGGAATAATTTGCAAAGTTATTGCCAGTCAGTGACCGCCTGGGAGAGGTAACAGGTAGTGGTGGCGAAAACGCAGGCATGTCGTGACTATTTTGGGGGACATGTTTGAGGCTGCGACTGTGATCCCATATGTACCTGCAATGTCTATGACAACTTACTTTATGCCTTGGTGCTTGACCATAGGGATACACAGAGCTTTGGTAATTGACTGATCTGCAACTGATGCTGCATCTTTGTATGCAGCAGCTGGGACTGCAAATCTGCCAGTGAGCGTGCCAATACAAATCCAGGTGGCTGCGGCAATTACCTATTTAATGCATTAGCATACATCTCTGAATCAGACCCTCCATTCTGGACTGTAACTAGAGCCAGCATTTTAGTGTCCTGAACAGGGAAAGAATACTAGCCCCATCCATTTTTGTGGGTTTGAAATAGAGATGAGCGGGTTCGGTTCTCAGAGAACGGTCCCTACCGGACTTCACGTCTCGAGCCCGTATCCGAGTCCGGCTCTGGTTTTCCCGCCTGACTCGGAAACCAGAATGAGGCAAAACGTCATCATCCCGCTGTCGGTTTCTCGCAGGGTTTGGATCCCATATAAGGACCCGCGCGTCGCCGCCATTTTCACTCCAGTCTTGGAGAGTGTAGTGAGAGGATGTGTCCTCAGTGTCTGTGTGGGCGGGAAAGCGGGGTGGCGATTCCAGTGCTGTCTTGTGCTGCTCAGTCCAGTGACCAGTCACAGTGGTGGTGTCCTCTGCTGCCATATATCCGGTGTAGCTGTATAAGTCCCTTTCAGTGGTGCTGTGTTGTCCTGCATCAGACCAGGGGTAGTGTCTAGTGCAGCATCAGTCCAGTGATCAGTCACAGTGGTGGTGTCCTCTGCTGCCATATATCCAGTGTTACTGCCGTATAATTCCCATGATACTAGCGTATAATTCCAGTGATACTGGCGTATAATTCCCGTGATAATGTCGTATAATTCTAGTGATATTGGCGTATAATTCCTGTGATACTGGCGTATAATTCCAGTGATATTGCTGTATAATTCCTGTGATACTGCCGTATAATTCCAGTGATATTGCCGTTTAATTCCCGTGATACTGGCGTATAATTCCAGTGATATTGCGTATAATTCCCGTGATATTGGCGTATAATTCCAGTGATATTGCTGTATAATTCCTGTGATATTGTCGTATAATTCCTGTGATACTGCCGTATAATTCCAGTGATATTGCCGTATAATTCCCGTGATACTGGCGTATAATTACAGTAATATTGCCGTATAATTCCCGTGATATTGCCGTATAATTCCTTTTATACTGTCGTATAATTCCAGAGATATTGCCGTATAATTCCGGTGATACTGGCGTATAATTCCAGTGATATTGCCGTATAATTCCTGTGATATTGCCGTATAATTCCTGTAAAACTGCCGTATAATTCCGGTGATATTGCCGTATAATTCCCGTGCTACTGGCGTATAATTCCTGTGATATTGCCGTATAATTCCTGTGATATTGCTGTATAATTCCTGTAATATTGCTGTGTAATTCCTGTGATACTGTCATATAATTCCAGAGATATTGCCGTATAATTCCGGTGATACTGGCGTATAATTCCAGTGATATTGCCGTTTAATTCCCGTGATACTGGCGTATAATTCCAGTGATATTGCGTATAATTCCCGTGATATTGGCGTATAATTCCAGTGATATTGCTGTATAATTCCTGTGATATTGTCGTATAATTCCTGTGATACTGCCGTATAATTCCAGAGATATTGCCGTATAATTCCGGTGATACTGGCGTATAATTCCTGTGATATTGCTATATAATTCCTGTAGAACTGCCGTATAATTCCTGTGATATTGCCGTATAATTCCTGTGATACTGGCGTAAAATTCCAGTGATATTGCCGTATAATTCCTGAGATAGTGCCGTATAATTCATGTGATACTGACGTATAATTCCAGTGATATTGCCGTATAATTCCCGTGATACTGGCGTATAATTCCAGTGATATTGCCGTATAATTCCTGTTATATTGCCATATAATTCCTGTGATATTGCAGTATAATTCCAGTGATGTTGCCGTATAATTCCCGTGATACTGCCGTATAATTCCACTGATATTGCCGTATAATTCCTGTGATATTGCTGTATAATTCCTGTGATACTGGCGTATAATTCCTGTGATATGCCATATAATTCCTGTGACACCGCCATATAATTCCAGTGATATTACCGTATAATTCCCGTGATACTGGAGTATAATTCCAGTAATATTGCCGTATAATTCCCGTGATATTGCCATATAATTCCTTTTATACTGTCGTATAATTCCAGAGATTTTGCCATATAATTCCGGTGATACTGGCGTATAATTCCAGTGATATTGCCGTATAATTCCTGTGATATTGCCGTATAATTCCTGTGATACTGGCGTATAATTCCAGTGATGTTGCCGTATAATTCCCATGATACTGGCGTATAATTCCAGTGATATTGCCGTATAATTCCTGTGATATTGCTGTATAATTCCCGTGCTACAGGCGTATAATTCCTGTGATATTGCCGTATAATTCCTGTGATATTGCTGTATAATTCCTGTAAAACTGCCGTATAATTCCGGTAATATTGCCGTATAATTCCCGTGCTACTGGCGTATAATTCCTGTGATATAGCTGTATAATTCCTGTAATATTGCCGTATAATTCCTGTGATACTGCCGTATAATTCCAGTGATACTGCCGTATAATTCCAGTGATACTGCCGTATAATTCCCGTGATACTGGCGTAAATTCCAGTGATATTGTCGTATAATTCCAGTGATACTGCCATATAATTCCAGTGATATTGCCGTATAATTCCCGTGATACTGCCGTATAATTCCTGTGATATTGCCGTATAATTCCTGTGATATTGCCGTATAATTTATGTGATACTGCCGTATAATTCCAGTGATATTGGGGGTCATTCCGAGTTGTTCGCTCTGTATTTTTTTTCGCAACGGAGCGATTAGTCGCTAATGCGCATGCGCAATGTCCGCAGTGCGACTGCGCCAAGTAAATTTGCTATGCAGTTAGGAATTTTACTCACGGCATTACAAGGTTTTTTCTTCGTTCTGGTGATCGGAGTGTGATTGACAGGAAGTGGGTGTTTCTGGGCGGAAACTGGCCGTTTTATGGGAGTGTGCGAAAAAACGCTACCGTTTCCGGGAAAAACGCGGGAGTGGCTGGAGAAACGGGGGAGTGTCTGGGCGAACGCTGGGTGTGTTTGTGACGTCAACCAAGGAACGACAAGCACTGAACTGATCGCAGATGCCAAGTAAGTTTGAAGCTACTCAGAAACTGCTAAGAAGTGTCTATTCGCAATTCTGCTAATCTTTCGTTCGCAATTTTGATATGCTAAGATTCACTCCCAGTAGGCGGCGGCTTAGCGTGTGCAAAGCTGCTAAAAGCAGCTTGCGAGCGAACAACTCGGAATGACCCCCATTGCCATATAATTCATGTGATATTGCCGTATAATTCCTGTGATACTGCCGTATAATTCCAGTGATATTGCCGTATAATTTCTGTGATATTGCCGTATAATTCCTGTGATACTGCCGTATAATTCCAGTGATATTACCGTATAATTCCCGTGATAATGGCGTCTAATTCCAGTGATATTGCCGTATAATTCCCGTGTGATATTGCTGTTGCCAGCAGCCTCCCTGTACTTAACTCTTTTAAAAAACAATAAAACTAGAAAAAATCCTAGGAGCTCTCCTAGCTGTGATCGGCTCCACCGGTCACATTTTCTAAACTTGGTCTTGTAGGAGGGGCATACAGGGAGGAGCCAGCCCACACTATTAAACTCTTAAAGTGCCCATGGCTCCGAAGGGACCCGTCTATACCCCATGGTACTAATGTGGACGCCAGCATCCTCTAGGACGTAAGAGAAATGACAGTTAAGAGCTGATTGGCTGGTAGTTTATCTCCAGCCACTTTATCTCCATCCAAGGCTTAGTAAATAGACCCCTTAGTCTCATTAATCCATTCCCTCACAGTTGAGTATTGTTAAAGAACTTTTCCTGGTGTAAGGCTTCTAAGGACTGTGAATGTCTGCCCATCATGAAGTGATAAAAATAGACTAGCATTGCAACACAACCAAGCACGGACATACAATGCAAGGTATACTGGTTAAAAATAAGATTTTACTTACTGGTAAATCTATTTCTCGTAGTCCGTAGTGGATGCTGGGGACTCTGTAAGGACCATGGGGATAGACGGGCTCCGCAGGAGACATGGGCACTTTAAGAAAGAATTTAGGATCTGGTGTGCTCTGGCTCCTCCCTCTATGCCCCTCCTCCAGACCTCAGTTAGATAACTGTGCCCAGAAGAGCTGACAGTACAAGGAAAGGATTTTGATAATCCAGGGTAAGATTCATACCAGCCACACCAATCACACCGTATACCAAGTGATAACAACTAGTTAACAGTATGATCAATAACAGAGCATCAGGCCAAACCCCT
Source organism: Pseudophryne corroboree (assembly GCF_028390025.1). Classification (NCBI taxonomy): domain Eukaryota; kingdom Metazoa; phylum Chordata; class Amphibia; order Anura; family Myobatrachidae; genus Pseudophryne; species Pseudophryne corroboree. The sequence continues at coordinate 312,491,090 of NC_086452.1, read as the reverse complement.
GATGCAACAATAACTTAACCCTTATATAAGCAATAACTATATACAAGCATTGCAGAAGTAGTCCGCACTTGGGACGGGCGCCCAGCATCCACTACGGACTACGAGAAAGATTTACCGGTAAGTAAAATCTTATTTTCTCTAACGTCCTAGTGGATGCTGGGGACTCCGTAAAGACCATGGGGATTATACCAAAGCTCCCAAATGGGCGGGAGAGTGCGGATGACTCTGCAGCACCGATTGAGCAAACACAAGGTCCTCCTCAGCCAGGGTATCAAACTTGTAGAACTTTGCAAAAGTGTTTGAACCTGACCAAGTAGCCGCTCGGCAAAGCTGTAATGCCGAGACCCCTCGGGCAGCCGCCCAAGAAGTACCCACCTTCCTAGTGGAATGGGCCTTAACTGATTTTGGCAGCGGCAATCCAGCCGCAGAATGAGCCTGCTGAATCGTGTTACAGATCCAGCGAGCAATAGTTTGCTTTGAAGCAGGCGCACCAAGCTTGTTGGAAGCATACAGGATAAACAAAGACTCTATTTTCCTGACCCTAGCCGTCCTGGCTACATAAACCTTCAAAGCCCTGACCACATCAAGTAACTCGGAATCCTCCAAGTCAGTAGTAGCCACAGGCACCACAATAGGTTGGTTTATATGAAAGGATGAAACCACTTTCGGCAGAAATTGTGGACGGGTCCGCAATTCTGCTCTATCCGCATGGAAAACCAGATAGGGGCTTTTATGTGACAAAGCCGCCAACTCTGACACGGGATCCGGTCTGAAGGTCGACAATGTTTAGGTCGACCACTATAGGTCGACAGTCACTAGGTCGACATGGATGGAAGGTCGACAGGGTTTCTAGGCCGACATGTGCTAGGTCGACAGGTCTAAAAGTCGACATGAGTTTTTCACATTTTTTTTCTTTTTTTGAATTTTTTCATACTTAACGATCCACGTGGACTACGATTGGAACGGTAAAGTGGCCGAGCGAAGCTAAGGCACCATGCCCGAAGCATGGCGAGCGAAGCGAGCCATGCGAGGGGACGCGGTGCACTAATTTGGGATCCCAGTCACTCTACGAAGAAAACGACACCAAGAAAAAAAAAATCCTCATGTCGACCTTTAGACATGTCGACCTAGCACATGTCGACCTAGAAACCCTGTCGACCTTCCATCCATGTCGACCTAGTGACTGTCGACCTATAGTGGTCGACCTAAACATTGTCGACCTAGACACTGTCGATTTGATGAACCACACCCCTCTGACACACGCCTAGCCGAAGCTAAGGCTAATCGCATGACCACCTTCCACGTGAGATACTTTAACTCCACGGTTTTAAGTGGTTCAAACCAGTGTGATTTCAGGAAACTCAACACCACGTTAAGATCCCAAGGTGCCACTGGAGGCACAAAAGGGGGCTGAATATGCAGCACACCCTTTACAAACGTCTGAACTTCAAGTAGAGAAGCCAACTCTTTTTGAAAGAAAATGGATAGGGACGAAATCTGGACCTTAATGGAACCCAATTTTAGGCCCAAATTCACTCCGGACTGCATGAAGTGAAGGAAACGGCCCAGCTGGAATTCTTCCATAGGAGCATTCCTGGCCTCACACCAAGCAACATATTTTCGCCATATACGGTGATAATGTTGAGCTGTCACGTCCTTCCCAGCCTTTATCAGCGTAGGAATGACCTCATCCGGAATGCCTTTTTCTGCTAGGATCCGGCGTTCAACCGCCATGCCGTCAAACGCAGCCGCGGTAAGTCTTGGAACAGACAGGGCCCCTGTTGCAACAAGTCCTGTCTTAGAGGAAGAGGCCACGGATCCTCTGTGAGCATTTCTTGCAGATCTGGATACCAAGTCCTTCGTGGCCAATCTGGAACAATGAGTATTGTTCTCACTCCTCTTTTTCTTATTAACCTCAGCACCTTGGGTATGAGAGGAAGAGGAGGAAATACATAGACCGACTGGAACACCCACGGTGTCACCAGGGCGTCTACAGCTATCGCCTGAGGGTCTCTTGACCTGGCGCAATACCGCTGTAGCTTTTTGTTGAGGCGGGATGCCATCATGTCCACCTGTGGCAGTTCCCACCAACTTGTAATCTGTGCGAAGACTTCCTGATGAAGTCCCCACTCTCCCGGGTGGAGGTCGTGTCTGCTGAAGAAGTCTGCTTCCCAGTTGTCCACTCCCGGGATGAACACTGCTGACAGTGCGCTTACGTGATTCTCCGCCCAGCGAAGAATCTTGGTGGCTTCCGCCATCGCCACTCTGCTCCTTGTGCCGCCTTGGCGGTTTACATGAGCCACTGCGGTGATGTTGTCTGACTGAATAAGAACAGGTTGGTCGCGAAGCAGGGTCTCCGCTTGACGTAGGGCGTTGTATATGGCCCTTAGTTCCAAGATGTTGATGTGAAGGCAAATCTCTTGACTTGACCACAGCCCTTGGAAGTTTCTTCCCTGTGTGACTGCACCCCAACCTCGGAGGCTTGCGTCCGTGGTCACCAGGACCCAGTCCTGAATGCCGAACCTGCGTCCCTCGAGAAGGAGAGCGCTCTGCAGCCACCACAGGAGTGACACCCTGGTCCTGGGGGATAGGGTGATTAACCGATGCATTTGAAGATGTGATCCGGACCACTTATCCAGTAAGTCCCACTGAAAGGTCCTCGCATTGAACCTGCTGAAGGGAATGGCATCGTATGATGCCACCATCTTTCCCAGAACACGAGTGCAGTGATGCACTGACACTTGTTTTGGTTTTAATAGGTTCCTGACCAGCGTCATGAGTTCCTGAGCTTTCTCCATTGGGAGATAAACCCTTTTCTGGTCTGTCTAAAATCATGCCCAGGAAGGGCAGACGAGTCGTAGGAACCAACTGAGACTTTGGAATATTTAGAATCCAGCCGTGTTGCCGTAACACTTCCAGAGAAAGTGCTACACTGATCAGCAACTGCTCTTTCGATCTCGCTTTTATGAGGAGATCGTCCAAGTATGGGATAATTGTGACTCCTTGCTTTCGCAGGAGTACCATCATTTCCGCCATTACCTTGGTAAATATTCTCGGTGCCGTGGAGAGACCAAACGGCAACGTCTGAAATTGGTAATGACAATCCTGTACCAACAATCTGAGGTACGCCTGATGAGGTGGATAAATGGGGACATGCAGGTATGCATCCTTTATGTCCAGAGACACCATAAAATCCCCCCCTTCCAGGCTTGCTATGACCGCTCTCAGCGATTCCATCTCTGAACTTGAACCTTTTCAGGTATATGTTCAGGGATTTTAAATTCAGTATGGGTCTGACCGAACTGTCCGGTTTCGGGACTACAAACATGGTCGAATAATAACCCCTTCCTTGTTGAAGGAGGGGAACCTTGACCACCACCTGTTGAAGATACAATTTTTGAATTGCAGTTAAGACTTTCTCCCTCTCGAGGGGGGAAGCTGGCAGGGCCGATTTGAGGTATTGGTGAGGGGGCATCTCCTCGAATTCCAGCTTGTATCCCTGAGACACAATCTCTATTGCCCAGGTATCCAACTGGGAGTGAACCCACTTGTGGCTGAAATTTCGGAGACGCGCCCCCACCGGGCCTAGTTCCGCCTGTGGAGCCCCAGCGTCATGCGGTGGATTTTGTGGAAGCCGGGGAGGACTTCTGTTCCTGGGAACTAGCTGTGTTGTGCAGCTTCTTTCCTCTGCCCCTGCCTCTGGCAAGAAAGGACGCACCTCGGACTTTCTTGTTTTTCTGTGATCGAAAGGACTGCATCTGGTAATACGGTGCTTTCTTAGGCTGTGAGGAAACATGGCAAAAAATTAGACTTTCCAGCAGTAGCTGTGGAGACCAGGTCCGAGAGACCCACCCCAAACAATTCCTCACCCCTGTAAGGTAAAACCTCCATGTGCCTTTTTGAGTCGGCATCACCTGTCCATTGCCGAGTCCACAGAACCCTTCTGGCAGAAATCGACATAGCATTTATTCTAGAACCCAGTAGGCTAATGTCTCTTTGAGCATCTCTCATATACAGGACAGCGTCTTTAATATGCCCCAGGGTCAATAATATAGTCTCCTTGTCTAAGGTATCAATTTCCTCAGATATGGTATTCGTCCATGCTGCTACAGCACTACACACCCAGGCCGACGCCATTGCCGGCCTCAGTAAGGTACCTGAATGTGTATAAATGGACTTCAGGGTACCCTCTTGTTTTCTATCCGCAGCATCTTTGAGGGTAGCCGTATCCTGTGACGGCAGGGCTACCTTCTTGGATAAGCGTGTTAAAGCTTTGTCCACCCTAGGGGAGGCTTCCCAGCGTAACCGGTCCGTTGGCGGGAAGGGATACGCCATAAGAAGCCTTTTGGAAATCTGCAGTTTTTTATCTGGAGATTCCCAGGCCTTTTCACATAACTCATTGAGCTCGTGTGAGGGGGGAAAAGTTACCTGTGGCTTCTTTTCCCCAATACACTGGTACCCTCCTGTCAGGGACCGGGGTTTCCTCTGTGATGTGCAACACATCCTTAATTGCAATAATCATATAACGGATGGATTTAGCCAATTTTGGCTGTAACTTTGCATCATCGTAATCGACACTGGAGTCAGAATCCATGTCGGTATCTGTGTCAACAATTTGGGATAGTGGGCGCTTCTGAGACCCTGTCGGCCTCTGCGACATAAGATCAGGCATGGGTTGGTACCTTGACTGTCCTAAGGCTTCAACTTTTTCTAACCTTTTATGTAAGGAATTAACATTTTCATTTAAAACCTTCCACATATCCATCCAATCAGGTGTCGGTGCCGTCGGCAGAGACACCACATTCATTTGCTCCCGCTCTGCTTCCACATAGCCTTCTTCGTCAGACATGTCGACACAAGCATACTGACACACCACACACACACACACACACACACACACACACACACACACACACACACACGGAATGCTCTTTTTGAAGACAGTTCACCCACAAGGCCCTTTGGAGAGACAGAGAGAGAGTATGCCAGCACACACCCCAGCGCTATAAAATCTATGAATAAAACAGTAACTTAATGTTAACCCAGTAGCTGCTGTATATTGTGTTTTTAGCGCCCAATTATGTGCCCCCCCCCCCCCTCTCTTTTTACCCTTGTCTACCATGTACTGCAGGGGAGAGCCTGGGGAGCCTCTTCTCAGCGGAGCTGTGGAGAGAAAATGGCGCTGGTGAGTGCTGAGGGAGAAGCCCCGCCCCCTCGACGGCGGCCTTCTGTCCCGCTAAAAAACATATTCTTGTGGCGGGGGCTCATACATATATACAGTGCCCAACTGTATATATGAGTACTTTTGCCACCAGAGGTCCATATGCTGCCCAGGGCGCCCCCCCCTCCCTGCACCCTTACAGTGACCGGAGTATGTGAGGAGTGTTTGGAGCAATGGCGCACAGCTGCAGTGCTGTGCGTTACCTCATGTGAAGAACGGAGTCTTCTGCCGCCGATTTCGAAGTCTTCTTGCTTCTCAAACTCACCCGGCTTCTGTCTTCCGGCTCTGCGAGGGGGACGGCGGCGCGGCTCTGGGATCGGACGACGAGGGTGAGATCCTGTGTACGATCCCTCTGGCGCTAATGGTGTCCAGTAGCCTAAGAAGCAGGACCTATCTTCAGAGAGTAGGGCTGCTTCTCTCCCCTCAGTCCCACGATGCAGGGAGTCTGTTGCCAGCAGAGCTCCCTGAAAATAAAAAACCTAACAAAATACTTTCTTACAGCAAGCTCAGGAGAGCTCACTGAAAAGCACCCAGCTCGTCTGGGCACAATATCAAACTGAGGTCTGGAGGAGGGGCATAGAGGGAGGAGACAGTGCACACCAGATCCTAAATTCTTTCTTAAAGTGCCCATGTCTCCTGCGGAGCCCGTCTATCCCCATGGTCCTTACGGAGTCCCCAGCATCCACTAGGACGTTAGAGAAAAGTCAGTAACAGGACTTGGATTATGGCCAGTAACTAGAAACAAGATACCCAGATCGAGCACTCATAGCAGAAAAAAACACAGAGAAGGAGGTTCATCAAGTTAGAAGAATCATGTGAAGCAGTACACAGTCACAACCAGGAAGGAGGAACGGTAATGACGACTGATAGGACCTCAACAAGGCAGAGTCACCACCAACAGAAAGAATAACTGTGGTAGTATCAACAGTAAAAAGCTACAAACATAAGAGGGAGATCATAACACTGATCACTTCTGTATTCCTCATTACTAGTCTGCCTGGCACTATAATGGGGGGCGCCTGCGTGATAACAGGAGACGGAGACATGCTGCTTGACCTAAAACAGAAAAAAAGTATGGCTGCTCTTGGCTTTACTGATATTGTACATCATACCAGCTGCGTTGTAGTATTAATGCCATATATGTATAAAAACAAATACTTTTGCTATCAGCGCTAACAATAATGGGGCTAATTCAGTAAGGATTGCAAATTCTGCTAATTAGCAGAATTTGCAATCCCTTTGTTAGTATGCTGGGGGCCGCCCATTGCAGCGGAAGGCCGCCCAGCATGCTGACCGCCGCCTCCCCCCTTCAACAAGCAGAAATTGCGATGCGATTGCAATTTGTGCTTGTTAGCAGAACTTAAGGATGCCTCCTGCCGGCGCAGTTTAGCTGCGCCTGCTGGAGGCCCGCCTCCATGTTTCTGATCGAGGCGGCTGCATGTGACATCACACAGCCACCGCGATCACGCCCCAGCCACGCCCCCGTTTGCGCCACACCACCCCCCACTTGGCCACCTCCACCCTTGCAACGCTCCATCTATGCCCTGGAAACGGAGCATTGCAGCAACCCTCCCCCCCCCCCCCCCCCGCCCGCCTCTGATCGCATTTTCTGCTGCGCCACTGCAGAAAATGAGGGTGCATGTGCAGTACGGGCACTGCGCATGCGCCCACATCTTTTTCTAATTTTTTGAAGCTGGATCGCACACTGCAATCCAAACTGGAAAGGCCCCAACATACAGATTTATCTGCATGAGAGAGCTGTGCCAAGTGGTGTTGTGTCTTTTTCAAGTCTTTTTCGCTAATATGACAAAATCACTTCATGAGACTCCACATATTAATGACATGCAACACTTGTATACCTGTGTACGATTGAGTCTTAGGGGCATATTCATCAAGAAAAAATTGTGAAATGTGAAATTTTAGTTTTCATTCTTAAGCGTCTACTTTTTTCGGTATTCAGCATGCATGCTAAAATTATCACTTCCGAAAAGCTGCTCCTTTTGCTGAGACAGCTTTGTGGAAATGGGCACTTTTATACTGCTGCTTTGTTTTTTTCTGAGACTTTTTGCAACCTGTCTTCAAGCTGCACATGCGCAGATCAAAGCAGCAGGAGAAAAGACAAGACAGAGAACATCGACCCGCTGTCCCCCCATCCTACCCCCCAGCGAACCCCGCCGACGGTGCCGGTGTCCATACAGGCAAATGCTTCACCCGCTGCCATAAAGTTGGAGCCGCAGCCGAGACCAGTCCCCCATCACCTGCCAACCCGCTACTGCAGATGACGGAGTCTCTCCCCACCACTGCTGCTTTGCAAACCCCTCTGCTGCATCGGGAAACTGAACACCATGTCAGGATGGCAAACAGTTTCACTATCAAACTCTGAAAAAATAAATTTTCGGAGTTTGATGAATGTACCAATTTGGCGTATCTATAATGGGTGCAGTGTGTCCGGTGAACATGGTCCCCCGGGGGGGTCCTACAACGCACACCCTGCACCCATTATGTTTAATACTCACCCTCCGGAATCCCCCGGTGCAGCAGGAGCGCTGGAGAATTCACTGGGAAAATGGCGCATTTTCCCAGTGTTTGGCACATGCGCAGTAGGAAAATCACTGGAAAAATGGCCACCGCACCATTTTCCCAGAGATCTGCGCATGCACCCTAGGCTCTGGGACAGTGCTAAGGCCCCCTAGGGATGCTAGTGCCCAGAGTCTCTGTGCTGCCGGCTAGAGAGGAGTAGTCCCGGACAGAGCCTGCACACGGGCCACCTCTCTAGAAATGTCCTTGGTATGGGGAGTGGAGACATTATCAAAACAGGCTGTATCAAAGGAGATATTAGTCATATTTCCTATGATTAAAAATCCTGATTGCCCGATCCCGATTAGAAACGGTCAGGATCGGCAATTTGAGGATTTTTAACATGTTCAATTTTCCTGATTCCCCGAATGATCTGGACAGCAGATCGGTGCCGCAGATGTAATGCATGTGGGCCTTAAATAAGGTGGCAGCACCAGTCACAAATTAATTTTCTTAATGCACTTTGCACTATGGGGGTCATTCCGAGTTGATCGCTAGCTGCTTTCGTTCGTTGTGCAGCGATAAGGCCAAAAAAATAAGAATTTACTTACCGATAATTCTATTTCTCGTAGTCCGTAGTGGATGCTGGGGACTCCGTCAGGACCATGGGGTTTAGCGGCTCCGCAGGAGACAGGGCACAATAATAAAAGCTTTAGGATCAGGTGGTGTGCACTGGCTCCTCCCCCTATGACCCTCCTCCAAGCCTCAGTTAGGATACTGTGCCCGGACGAGCGTGCATAATAAGGAAGGATATTGAATCCCGGGTAAGACTCATACCAGCCACACCAATCACACCGTACAACCTGTGATCTGAACCCAGTTAACAGTATGATAACAACGAAGGAGCCTCTGCAAAGATGGCTCACAACAAGAATAACCCGATTTTTGTAACAATAACTATGTACAAGTATTGCAGACAATCCGCACTTGGGATGGGCGCCCAGCATCCACTACGGACTACGAGAAATAGAATTATCGGTAAGTAAATTCTTACTTTCTCTAACGTCCTAAGTGGATGCTGGGGACTCCGTCAGGACCATGGGGATTATACCAAAGCTCCCAAACGGGCGGGAGAGTGCGGATGACTCTGCAGCACCGAATGAGAGAACTCCAGGTCCTCCTCAGTCAGGGTGTGCCCCTGACCAAGTAGCATCTCGGCAAAGTTGTAAAGCCGAGACCCCTCGGGCAGCCGCCCAAGATGAGCCCACTTCCTTGTGGAATGGGCTTTTACTGATTTTGGCTGTGGCAAGCCTGCCACAGAATGTGCAAGCTGAATTGTACTACAAATCCAGCGAGCAATCGTCTGCTTAGAAGCAGGAACACCCATCTTGTTGGGTGCATACAGGCTAAACAGCGAGTCAGATTTTCTGACTCCAGTCGTCCTGGAAACATATATTTTCAGGGCCCTGACAACGTCAAGTAACTTGGAGTCCTCCAAGTCCCTAGTAGCCGCAGGTACCACAATAGGTTGGTTCATGTGAAAAACAGAAAACACCTTAAGGAGAAATTGAGGACGAGTCCTCAATTCTGCCCTGTCAGAATGAAAAATTAAGTAAGGGCTTTTATATGATAAAGCCGCCCATTCTGACACACGCCTGGCTGAAGCCAGGGCTAATAGAATCTTCACCTTCCATGTGAAATATTTTAATTCCACAGTGGTGAGTGGATCAAACCAATGTGACTTTAGGAAACTCAAAACAACATTGAGATCCCAAGGTGCCACTGGGGGCACCAAAGGAGGCTGTATATGCAGTACCCCTTTTACAAACGTCTGAACTTCAGGCACTGAAGCCAGTTCTTTCTGGAAGAAATTCGACAGGGTCGAAATTTGAACCTTAATGGACCCTAATTTTAGGCCCATAAACAGTCCTGTTTTCAGGAAATGTAGGAAACGACCCAGTTGGAATTCCTCTGTAGGGACCTTCTTGGCCTCACACCACGCAACATATTTTCGCCAAATGCGGTGAAAATGTTTTGCGGTTACATCCTTCCTGGCTTCGACCAGGGTAGGGATGACTTCATCTGGAATGCCCTTTCAGGATCCGGCGTTCAACTGCCATGCCGTCAAACGCAGCCGCGGTAAGTCTTGGAACAGACAAGGCCCCTGCTGGAGCAGGTCCTCTCTTAAAGGTAGAGGCCACGGTTCTTCCGTGAGCATCTCTTGAAGTTCCGGGTACCAAGTCCTTCTTGACCCATCCGGAACCACGAGTATCGTTCTTACTCATCTCCTTCTTATGATTCTCAATACTTTTGGTATGAGATGCATAGGAGGGAACACATACCCTGACTGGTACACCCACAGTGTTACCAGAGCGTCCACCGCTATTGCCTGAGGGTCCCTTGACCTGGAGCAATATCTGTCTAGTTTTTTGTTCAGGCGGGACGCCATCATGTCCACCTTTGGTTTTTCCCAACGGTTTACAATCATGTGGAAGACTTCCCGCTGAAGTCCCCACTCTCCCGGGTGGAGGTTATGCCTGCTGAGGAAGTCTGCTTCCCAGTTTTCCACTCCCGGAATTAACACTGATGAGAGTGTTATCACATGATTTTTCGCCCAGCGAAGAATCCTTGCAGTTTCTGCCATTTCCCTCCTGCTTCATGTGCCGCCCTGTCTGTTTACGTGGGCGACTGCCGTGATGTTGTCCCACTGGATCAATACCGGCTGACCTTGAAGCAGAGGTCTTGCTAAGCTTAGAGCCTTGTAAATTGCCCTTAGCTCCAGTATATTTATGTGGAGAGAAGTCTCCAGACTTGATCACACTCCCTGGAAATTTTTTCCTTGTGTGACTGCTCCCCAGCCACTCAGGCTGGCATCCGTGGTCACCAGGACCCAGTCCTGAATGTCGAATCTGCGGCCCTTTCATAGATGAGCACTCTGCAGCCACCGCAGAAGAAAACACCCTTGTCCTTGGAGACAGGGTTATCCGCTGATGCATCTGAAGATGCGATCCGGACCATTTTCCCAGCAGATTCCACTGAAAGGTTCTTGCGTGAAATCTACCGAATGGGATCGCTTTGTAAGAAACCACCATTTTTCACAGGACCCTTGTGCAATGATGCACTGATACCTTTCCTGGTTTTAGGAGGTTCCTGACTAGCTCGGATAACTCCCTGGCCTTCTTCTCCGGGAGAAAACATCCTTTTCTGGACTGTGTCCAGAATCATTCCTAGGAACATTAGACGTGTCGTCGGAAAAGCTGCGATTTTGGAATATTTAGAATCCACTCGTGCTGTCGTAGAACTACTTGAGATAGTGCTACTCCGACCGCCAACTGTTCTCTGGACCTTGCCCTTATCAGGAAAGCGTCCATATTTCTTTTAGGAAGAATCATCATTTCGGCCATTACCATGGTAAAGACCCGGGGTGCCGTGGACAATCCAAACGGCAGCGTCTGAACTGATAGTGACAGTTCTGTACCACGAACCTGAGATACCCTTGGTGAGAAGGGCAAAATTTGGACATGTAGGTAAGCGTCCCTGATATCCAGTGACACCATATCGTCCTGGTTCGCTATCACTGCTCTGAGTGACTCCATCTTGATTTGAACCCTTGTATGTAATTGTTCAAATCTTTTAGATTTCACCGAGCCGTTTGGCTTCAGTACCACAATATAGTGTGGAATAATACCCCTTCCCTTGTTGTAGGAGGGGTACTTTGATTATCACCTGCTGGGAATACAGCCTGTGAATTTTTTCCCAATACTGCCTCCCTGTCGGAGGGAGACGTTGGTAAAGCAGACTTCAGGAACTTGTGAGGGGAAGACGTCTCGAATTTCCAATGTACACCTGGGATACTACGTGTAGGATCCAGGAGTCCACTTGCGAGTGAGCCCACTGCGTGCTGAAACTCTTGAGATGACCCCCCACCGCACCTGAGTCCGCTTGTATGGCCCCAGCGTCATGCTGCGGACTTGGCAGAAGCTGTGGAGGACTTCTGTTCCTGGGAATGGGCTGCCTGCTGCAGTCTTCTTCCCTTTCCTCTAACCCTGGGCAGATATGACTGGCCTTTTGCCCGCCTGCCTTTATGGGTACGAAAGGACTGAGACTGAAAAGACTGTGTCCTTTTCTGCTGAGATGTGACTTGGGGTAACAAAAGTGGATTTTCCAGCTGTTGCCATGGCCACCAGGTCCGATGGACCGCCCCTTTATTCGGCAATACTTCCATGTGCCGTCTGGAATCTGCATCACCTGACCACTGTCGTGTCTATAAACATCGTCTGGCAGATATGGACATCACATCTACTCTTGATGCCAGAATGCAAATATCCCTCTGTGCATCTCGCATATATAGAAATGCATCCTTAAAATGCTCTATAGTCAATAAAATATTGTTCCTGTCAAGGGTATCAATATTTTCAGTCAGGAAATCCGACCAAGCCCCCCCAGCGCTGCACATCCAGGCTGAGGCGATTGCTGGTCGTAGTATAACACCAGTATGTGTGTATATACTTTTTAGGATATTTTTCAGCTTCCTATCAGCTGGCTCCTTGAGGGCGGCCGTATCTGGAGACGGTAACGCCACTTGTTTTTATAAGCGTGTGAGCGCCTTATCCACCCTAAGGTGTGTTTTCCAACTCGCCCTCACTTCTGGCGGGAAAGGGTATACCTCAAATATTTTTCTATCGGAGGAAACCCACGTATCATCACACACTTTAATTTATCTGATTCAGGAAAAACTACAAGTAGATTATTCCCACCCTACATAATACCCTTATTTGTGGTACTTGTAGTATCAGAAATATGTAACACCTCCTTCATTGCCCTTAACATGTAACGTGTGGCCCTAAAGGAAAATACGTTTGTTTCTTCACCGTCGACACTGAAGTCAGTGTCCGTGTCTGTGTCTGTGTCGACCAACTGAGGTAAATGGGCGTTTTTACAAGCCCCTGACGGTGTCTGAGACGCCTGGACAGGTACTAATTTGTTTGCCGGCCGTCTCATGTCGTCAACCGACCTTGCATCGTGTTGACATTATCACGTAATTCCTAAATAAGCCATCCATTCCGGTGTCGACTCCCTAGAGAGTGACATCACCAATACAGGCAATTTGCTCCGCCTCCTCACCAACATCGTCCTCCTACATGTCGACACACACGTACCGACACACAGCACACACACAGGGAATGCTCTGATAGAGGACAGGACCCCACTAGCCCTTTGGGGAGACAGAGGGAGAGTTTGCCAGCACACACCAAAAACGCTATAATTATACAGGGACAACCCCTTATACAAGTGTTTTCCCTTATAGCATTTTCACATATGTAATCATATCGCCAAATAAGTGCCCCCCCTCTCTGTTTTAACCCTGTTTCTGTAGTGCAGTGCAGGGGAGAGCCTGGGAGCCTTCCTCACAGCAGAGCTGAGCAGGAAAATGGCGCCGTGTGCTGAGGAGAATAGGCCCCGCCCCCTAAAACGGCGGGCTCTTCTCCCGGAATTTGTGAGATCTGGCAGGGGTTAAATACATCCATATAGCCTCAAGGGCTATATGTGATGTATTTTAGCCATAAAAAAGGTATAATACATTGCTGCCCAGGGCGCCCCCCCCAGCGCCCTGCACCCTCAGTGACCGCTGGTATGAAGTGTGCTGACAACAATGGCGCACAGCTGCAGTGCTGTGCGCTACCTTATGAAGACTGAAAGTCTTCTGCCGCCTGTTTCTGGACCTCTGGACCTCTTCAACTTCGGCATCTGCAAGGGGGGTCGGCGGCACGGCTCCGGGACGAACCCCAGGGTGAGACCTGTGTTCCGACTCCCTCTGGAGCTAATGGTGTCCAGTAGCCTAAGAAGCAAATCCATCCTGCACGCAGGTGAGTTTACTTCTCTCCCCTAAGTCCCTCGTAGCAGTGAGCCTGTTGCCAGCAGGACTCACTGAAAATAAAAAACCTAACTTAAACTTTTATTCTAAGCAGCTCAGGAGAGCCACCTAGATTGCACCCTTCTCGGCCGGGCACAAGAATCTAACTGAGGCTTGGAGGAGGGTCATAGGGGGAGGAGCCAGTGCACACCACCTGATCCTAAAGCTTTTATTATTGTGCCCTGTCTCCTGCGGAGCCGCTAAACCCCATGGTCCTGACGGAGTCCCCAGCATCCACTTAGGACGTTAGAGAAAAGGCATTTCTGCGCATGCGTATGCGGCGCAATGCGCACGCATGACGTTTAAGTACAACGAAAGGTGTAGTTTCACACAAGGTGTAGCGATGCTTTTCATTCGGACTGCTGTCCCCAGAGTGATTGACAGGAAGTGGGCATTTCTGGGTGTCAACTGACTGTTTTCAAGGAGTGTTCGAAAAAACGCAGGCGTGCCAGGAAAAACGCAGGCGTGGCTGGCCGAACGCAGGGCGTGTTCATGACATAAAAACAGGAACTGAACAGTCTGAAGTGATCGCAAGCCAGGAGAAGGTTTGGAGCTACTCTAAAACTGCACAAAATAAATTTGTAGCCGCTCTACGATTCTTTCGTTCGCACTTCTGCTAAGCTAACATACACTCCCAGTGGGAGGCGGCATAGCGTTTGCATGGTTGCTAAAAACTGCTAGCGAGCGAACAACTCGGAATGACCACCTATGTTTATAAATCTGTGTTTATGACATCCTGCAGAGAAGCAGTACGGTAGCTGAATGTGCTGTAAGATGTTACTCTCCGGTCAAGCAGGTGTTCTGTGCTGAGAGTGCACTCCAGGGCCGAAACTAGGGCAGTAAAATGGCACCCCTCTCCGCCCCCCCCCCCCCCAAAAAAAAAAAAAAAAAAACAACAACAAAAAGACAAAACAACAAACCCTGTCAGACTAAAATAATCAGATTATCGGAAAAAAAAAAAGGGGGGGGGAATACTTTTGGACAATATTCTCCTATGTGCCCCAAGTGCCCTAAGCATCACATGCCCGCCCAGCAGCGTGTTCCACTGCATGCCCCCCCTGTGTGTCCACATACATTGCACTATATCACTGCACTATGGGGGTCATTCCGAGTTGATCACTCGCTAGCTACTTTTTGCAGCCATGCAAACGTATAGTCGCCGCCCACAGGGAAGTGTATTTTCGCGTTGCAAGTGTGCGATCGCATGTGCAGCAGAGCGGGACGAAAAAGTTTTTTGCAGTTTCTGAGTAGGTCTGAACTTACTCAGCCCTTGCGATCACTTCAGCCTGTCCGATCCCGGAAATTGACATCAGACACCCGCCCTGCAAACGCCTGCATTTTCCCTACCACTCGCAGAAAACGGTCATTTGACACCCATAAACGCCCTCTTTCTGTCAGTCTCCTTGCGAATGGCCGTGCAAATGGAATCGTCGCTAGAAGCATTGCATAGCAATGCTGTTTGTACCCGTACGACGCGCGTGCGCATTGCGGTGCATACGCATGCGCAGTAGTAACATGATCACTGCGCTGCGAAAAATATTAGCGTGCGATCAACTCGGAATGAGGCCCTATATCATAACACTTCATCACTGCACTACATTCCCCTATCCACTGCACTACATCACTATACTACATCCCCTACATTCTGAACTACATCACTACACGCCCCTATACACTGCACTACATACCCCATTTGCTACACTACATCCCCTTATATGCTACAGCACATCAGTGCACTACATGCCCCTATATATTGCAATACATTACTACACTACATACCCTATATGATACACTACATCACTACACTACACCTCCCCTATAAGCTGCACCAAATTCCCCATCTGGGAGGCAAAGCGGAGGTTGATACTGCTAACTGGGAGCACAGTGCCAATAATAAAGTATGTCTTTAAACTCACCACAAAGCTGTTGTAGTGATACTCGGTGAGAGTGGGAGGTTGTCCAGGCTCTTAGGGGGTCATTCCGACCTGATCGCACACTAGCTATTTTATGCAGCGCTGCCATCAGGTCAAAATTCGGCAAATCTGTGCATGCGTATGCACCGCAATGCGCAGGCGCATCGTACGGGTACAAAGTGTATCGGTGCTGAGCAATGGATTTTACGAAGAATCCATTCGCACAGCCGATCGCAAGAAGATTTACAGGAAGAGGGCGTTTATGGGTGTCAACTGACTGTTTTCTGGGAGTGTTTGGAAAAACGCAGGCGTGTCCAAGCGTTTGCAGGGCGGGTGTCTGACATCAATTCCTGGACCGGACAGGCTGAAGTGATCGCAGCGGCTGAGTAAGTTCAGACCTACTCAGAAACTGCACAAACTGTTTTTGTACTGTTCGGCTGCACAAGCGTTCGCACACTTGCAAAGCAAAATTACACTCCCCCATAGACGGCGACTATCTGATCGAAGCACTGCAAAAAATAGCTAGCAAGCGATCAACTCGGAATGACCCCCTTAGTTTCCACTGTCAAGTGGATAGCTAGCAAAGTGAGCCTTTGATTTCTGTGACATCAGTGACTGCACCTAACAAGCAAAAGCCTGGGGCAGCGTGCCCTCTCAATGGTGTGCAGCCGGCAGCTTGTTATCGGGTGCTGGACAGACAGCCGGGATCATAGCCTGCTGAAAAACACAGCACCAGCAACTCACTTCTTCAGCTTGCACGGTGCACCGCACGCTTGTCGCAGGACTGCATGGCAAAGAAGACAGTTTAAGACAGTAGCCAGCATACTACAGTGGTTAGAAAATCCAAAGTCATCTCATTAATCATTATACCATTCACAATTTACTCTGGACAGTTTGCACAAGCAGGTGCACCATTGCAAAAGCACTGATTAATATATTTATATATGCACAGCACTAGTCATTGATTGATATTGATAAATTATTGATAACTAAATATACTGAACATTGCTTCTGTATAGAATAGCCAGCATTCTTATGTATTAGTGATTATCTTTAAGAAATAAGCACAAATAGAGTGTACATATTTTACTGTATTAAATAGCTTGTTGCTTTTATAGGGGTATGTCTCATCCTCCCTGTATGCTCCTGACACTGTTTTTTAACATAAGACAAATAAGGCAAAATAGGTTAAATATTTTGTGTTTCACAAGTATAAAAACTGGATTCAAGCTCATGCAACACAGTTAGAAGCATAAAAATGTATATTGCAACTTAGTTGAAGAAATCTGAAACTATCAGACGCCGACGTATAAAAACATCTTTGTCCAAATACTTTTGCTATTTATATCAGACAATTTTATCATGCTCATGTGAAATATGTTCTGTGCACATCTGTAAACAAGGGTGAGACAGAGGACAAATGTC
Organism: Pseudophryne corroboree; assembly: GCF_028390025.1. Lineage (NCBI taxonomy): Eukaryota > Metazoa > Chordata > Amphibia > Anura > Myobatrachidae > Pseudophryne > Pseudophryne corroboree. The sequence continues at coordinate 312,474,100 of NC_086452.1, read as the reverse complement.
TTTCAGTAAAGCAACATATTGCAGTTGATATTTATCATGCCTGAGAGACATACTTGCATAACGGGAGGCTCCCGGAAAGGTGGGCAAGTCTCCCGCAACACCCCTTGGCCGTCCACTTACAGAGCAAAAGTGGGTGGTCCTAGGGAACTTGATGACGCAATTTGCGCTGAATTGCGTCATCGTAGCCCCACCCCCGCTGTACAATGTCTGTAATATCAGCATTGTATAGTGGGGGCATGGCTACGATTATGCCCCTATTACGGGTCACCTTGGCCTTCCTCGCCCCCTGCTGCGCCGAGCTGGCTGCCCTCTCCCAGAGAGGGCAGCCAGAAAGTGGGCAACACTGCTGAGAGCTACTCAAATTAAATTCACCCCTGTCTGTCTGCCCCTCTCCTTTAGAATGTAAGCTCTCAAGAGTAGGGCCCTCTTCCCTCATGTGCTTATCCTTTTCTTACTTTAATGATCTTCAACTGCACCAAATCCAGCAGTCTTCTGCCACCTGATACTTATGTCAGTGTCATCTACTCATGTAGCTATGTTTAGTTACCCTGTACTTTTCCTATATTGTCTTCAACTGTAAGTCGCTGTTTTCCTGATTTGATTATTTGTTTATGTACTCTGTAATTGGGTGCTGCGGAACCCTTGTGGTGCCATATAAATAAAGGATAATGATAATTGCCAAAACACACATACTGTAGCATATTGATGAAAATACTAAATCAGCATACAGACAGCCTTTGTTTCATAAGGAAAGTTAGGATTCACTGAATTTAAAATTATAATATAACATAGTAACTAAGGTTGAAAAAAGACAATTTGTCCATTGTGTTCAACCTGTTTGTGGTCTACTATGCAGTTTTATTTTAGGACTAGTTATATTATCTATAATGCTTGTCTAGCACCATATCCCTGAATATCCTTATCCAGTAGGAACGTATCTAACCCATTCTTAATGGTGTTAACTGAGTCCGCCGTTACTACTCTCTCAGGCAGGGAATTCCAAACACGTATTATCCTTACTGTGAAAAAAACTTTTGGCCTCATTGTGCGTAAACTCCTCTCCTCTAACCTAAGCGAGTGTCCACGTGTCCTCTGTGATGATCTTATTAAAAACAGGTCCCTCGCAAGTTCTGTGTATATGCAGCTAACGATCAACACGGAATGACCATCCATGCTCTCTAGACCTAATGTTAGGTCGTTAATGAAGATGTTGAACAATAGTGGTCTAAGTACAGACCCTTGTGGCACACCACTTAGCACTTTAGTCCAATTTGAAAATGATCCATTAACCACAACGCGCTGTTTCCTATTATCCAACCAATTTCTGACCCAGGTGCATATTGTGCACCCTAGCCCTATTTCTTGAAGCTTATAGATAAGTCGCATGTGTGGTACTGTGTCGAAAGCTTTGGCAAAGTCTAAAAAAATTACATCCACCTCCTTACCCTGATCAAGGTTCGCACTTAGTTTCATAAAAGCCAAGTAAGTTGGTTTGACATGATCTGTCCTTCACAAATCCATGTTGGTTCCTTTTAATGACCTTATTGGCTTCAATGAACTTCTGAATACTTTCCCCACTATAGATGTAAGACTAACTGGTCTATAATTACCCAGTTCTGCTTTGCTCCTCTTTTTGAATATCGACACTACCTCTGCTATATGCCAGTCTTTGGGAACCATACCTGCTATAAATCGCCTGATTCTTTGGATTCTTCACTACAGCCGGTGGACCACCAAGGAATATTCTGGGCAAGGACCCCTGGGCAAGGGCAAGAACCCCTGTGATCTGTGTCTTCCTCAGGTAATAGTTTGTGTTAGCAGTGGAATGTTTTATTAGTAATCTTTAGTTAAACACACAAAAAGGACAATACAACAAAAAGTTTTAAAATCTGTTTTTGACCAAGAGATGATCATTAAAGTAAGAATTCACACAAGGTCAAATTCCATTTGGAATTTATTGCATAGGCATCACATTTATCATGTACTTGTATATTATGCTGATTGAGAAGAAAATAAATAGCACAGCAAATAATTGCAATCAAGAAATTTAGTATAGCAGGAAGCAATGTTAGTACCAATACTTGTAAAATGTCCCAAATATATTGCGACTAAAGTGCATTTTCTTTACCATACACCATCCATCATATATTCGTTGTATATACTAGCGCTGATTTCACTACTTCTAATTCTCATACAATCATGACCCCATTTCTGACATTATGCTCCCTGCCCTGTCCACTTATCTAGGAAGTGGGCGAGATGTGGGAGGACTGTCTACTCTTCTGAGAGTATCCTAGATGTTTTGGGAGACAACGCTGGAATATTATGCGAACAACACAAAAGTATTTTTGAGTCATCTTACAGATTTTAGTGAGACTGAAACTACCACACGACTGGGATTTCAGTTTTAATCCTCTGAACTATTATATGACAGCAGGGCAAAAACACTGATGATATGTGGCGGTTTAAAACACATCCAAAAAAACATTGCTTAATAAGTTTTCACCTTGGGGGTCTAATTATTATTAATATTATTTTTACTTGAATGCAAGTTATTTTTGTGACATGACTTGAACCATAACAGATGGCAAGCCATAAGTTGTTGAGCAAAACCGTGGAGGTTTTCAAAGTCCAAAATTAGCAAGCATGGGATTAAGTAAAATCTTGGTCAATAAATTGTAGCAAGAGTCTGGTACACAGGAAACACCATCAGGATATGGGAACAGCCTAAAGCTGGGGTATTCAACATGCAGCACTCCAGTTGCTGTGGAACTACACAACACAGCATTCCCTTCAAGTTATTAGGGCATGCTAAAACTGTGCCAGAGCATGCTGGAATGTGTAGTTCAACAACAACAACAACAACTGGAGGGCCACATGTTAAATACCCCTAGCCTAAAGTAATCATAACTCACAGCCAGATCTGTTCAAGGTAAGTCTTTGCAGAGTGGTGGTTAGTAGCCGTATAGAGAGCACACTGAACAATCACCTAGCACTGAGTGCTATGTCTGGCCTGGCTTTAAAGCACAAAGACGAAGGGACCATGGGCTTGATTCAGACGTTGCTATTGCTGCTGCTTACAGGGAAGTAGTAGCAATACCACTAATATGGTAATGCAGCAGGAGGCGTCACTCCTGCATGCATTACTGATCCGAGTTGTGTCCTGGGACACATTGGATCATCTGCAACACTATCGGACAGCTGCATGACCCATAGAGTTGCTCAAGCCGGGCACTGCATCTGCTAAAATGAAGCCAGGAAATCTCTGTCTTTAGACAGTGATCCTGGTCACATCCCTCCCTAATTATGGCAGTGAAACGCCTCCATTTTGTGAAAAGAAGGCTGCCCCCAAATGGCATTAGACTGTCAATAACGGTCTGATTCCGTAGTGCAACCGATGTCGCAGGCTGGTTATGGAGAGACAGAAGGGGCTGGTGATGGAGTGACAGAAGGGGGCTGGCGATAGGAAAACAGAAGGTGCTAGAGACGGAGACACAAAAGGGAGTGGGAGGAACAATGGGGCTGGAGATGGAGAGACAGAAAGGGGCTGGGGATAAAGAGACAGAAGGGGGCTGTGATGGAGAGACAAAGGGGCTGGAGAGACAGAACGGCGCTGGATATGGAGACTAAATGGGGCTGGAGAGACACTTGGGGGAAGCAGCTGGAGATTGTCCACAACTGGCAGGATTAGAAAGGATGGGGACAGTAATGTCAATTAAAGCACTAATTCTAAAGAAACATTACTGAAATTAGCAAATAAAATGGTTTGATCAGCGAAGTTCACATTTTGCCCTGCATCAAAACGTCTGTATTATCTGGTTGAACCTCTGCTATTTGATGCTGACATTGGTTATATCCCTATGCAAACAGGTGTCTTCCGGACCAAGTGCTCTCTTATGTGAATACTGATTGAAGTTACCATCTGCGCAGGGAGGAACATTTTCTTCATAGGTTCCCCATGCTAGGAAGGGGGGAGGCAAAATTTTTTTTTTAAACCTACCGGTAAATCTTTTTCTCCTAGTCCGTAGAGGATGCTGGGGACGCCGTAAGGACCATGGGGTATAGACGGGCTCCGCAGGAGACATGGGCACTATAAAGAACTTTAGAATGGGTGTGCACTGGCTCCTCCCTCTATGCCCCTCCTCCAGACCTCAGTTAGAGAAACTGTGCCCAGAGGAGATGGACAGTACGAGGAAAGGATTTTTGTTAATCTAAGGGCAAGATTCATACCAGCCCACACCATCCACACCGTATAACATGGAATATACGAACCAGTTAACAAGTATGAAACAAAACAGCATCAGCCCGAGACTGATCAAAACTGTAACATAACCCTTATGTAAGGAAACTATATACAAGTCTTGCAGAAGATAGTCCGCACTGGGACGGGCGCCCAGCATCCTCTACGGACTAGGAGAAATAGATTTACCGGTAGGTTTAAAATCTTATTTTCTCTTACGTCCTAGAGGATGCTGGGGACTCTGTAAGGACCATGAGGATTATACCAAAGCTCCAGACCGGGCGGGAGAGTGCGGATGACTCTGCAGCACCGACTGAGCAAACAGTAGGTCCGCATCAGCCAGGGTATCAAACTTGTAGAACTTTGCAAAAGTGTTTGACCCTGACCGCTCGGCAAAGCTGTAATGCCGAGACGCCTCGGGCAGCCGCCCAAGAAGAGCCCACTTTCCTAGTGGAATGGGCCTTAACCAAATTTTAACCAAATTTTATAACGGCAATCCAGCTGTAGAATGAGCCTGCTGAATCGTGTTACAGATCCAGCGAGCAATAGTCTGCTTAGAAGCAGGAGCGCCAACCTTGTTGGCTGCATACAGGACAAACAGAGCCTCTGTTTTCCTAACCCGAGACGTCCTGGCTACATAAATTTTTAAGGCCCTGACTACATCAAGCGACTCGGAAACCTCCAAGACCCCTGTAGCTACAGGCACCACAATAGGTTGATTCATATGAAACAATGTAACCACCTTAGGCAAAAATTGAGGACGAGTCCGCAATTCTGCTCTATCCACATGGAAAATCAGATAGGGGCTTTTCTGAGACAAAGCCGCCAATTCAGACACCCGCCTTGCAGATGCCAAGGCCAACAACATGACCATCTTCCAAGTGAGAAATTTTAATTCCACCGTTTGAAGAGGCTCAAACCAGTGAGATTTCAGGAACTGTAACACCACGTTAAGGTCCCATGGTGCCACTGGAGGCACAAAAGGAGGCTGGATGTGCAGCACTCCCTTTACAAAAGTCTGGACTTCTGGGAGAGAAGACAATTCCTTCTGAAAGAAAATCGATAGGGCCGAAATCTGTACCTTAATGGAGCCTAATTTTAGGCCCATATCCACTCCTGCCTGTAGAAAGTGGAGAAAACGGCCCAGATGGAAATCTTCCGCAGGAGCATTCTTGGCGTCACACCAAGATATATACTTTCTCCAGATACGGTGATAATGCTTCGCAGTCACCTCCTTCCTAGCCCTTATCAGAGTAGGGATGACTTCTTCCGGAATGCCTTTACCAGCTAGGATTCGGCGTTCAACCGCCATGCCGTCAAACGCAACCGCGGTAAGTCTTGGAACAGACAGGGCCCCTGTTACAACAGGTCCTCTCTGAGAGGAAGAGGCCACGGATCCTCTGTGAGCATTTCCTGAAGCTCTGAATACCAGGCCCTGCGAGGCCAATCTGGAACAATGAGTATTGTTTGCACTCTTTTTCGTCTTATGATTCTCAATATTTTTGAGATGAGTGGAAGAGGAGGGAACACATAGACTGACTGAAACACCCACGGTGTCACCAGGGCATCCACTGCTACTGCCTGAGGGTCCCGTGACCTGGCACAATACCTCCAAAGCTTCTTGTTGAGGCGTGACGCCATCATGTCTATTTGAGGAAGTCCCCAAAGACTTGTTATCTCTGCAAAAACTTCTTGATGAAGTCCCCACTCTCTTGGATGGAGATCGTGTCTGCTGAGGAAGTCTGCTTCCCAGTTGTCCACTCCCGGAATGAATACAGCTGACAGAGCGCTTACGTGATTTTCTGCCCAGCGCAGAATCCTGGTGGCTTCGGCCATTGCCACTCTGCTCCTTGTCGCGCCTTGGCGGTTTACATGAGCCACAGCTGTGACGTTGTCTGATTGAATCAGAACCGGTAGGTCGCGAAGACGATTTTCCGCTTGTCGAAGGCCGTTGTATATGGCCCTTAATTCCAGTATGTTGATGTGTAGACAAGCCTCTTGGCTTGACCATAGTCCCTGAAAATTCCTTCCCTGTGTGACTGCTCCCCATCCTCGGAGGCTCGCGTCCGTGGTCACCAGAACCCAGTCTTGAATGCCGAACCTGCGACCGTCTAGAAGGTGAGCACTCTGCAGCCACCACAGGAGAGACACCCTGGCCCTGGGTGACAGGGTTATTTTCTGATGTATTTGAAGATGGGACCCGGACCACTTGCCCAGAAGGTCCCACTGAAAAGTCCTCGCATGAAACCTGCCGAAGGGGGCGGCCTCGTAGGTCCCCACCATTTTCCCCAGTACTCGAGTGCATTGATGTACTGACACACTCGTCGGTTTTAACAGGTCTCTGACCATGTTCTGGAGTTCCTGGGCTTTTTCCATCGGGAGAAAAACCCTTTTTTTTTACTGTGTCCAGAATCATGCCTAAGAACGACAGCCGAGTCGTAGGAACCAACTGTGACTTTGGTAGATTTAGAATCCAGCCATGTTGTTGCAGCACTCTCAGGGAGAGCGACACACTTTTCTGCAACTGTTCCTGTGATCTCGCTTTTATCAGGAGATCTTCCAAGTATGGGATAATTGTGACTCATTGCTTGTGCAGGAGCACCATCATTTCCGCCATTACCTTGGTGAAAACCCTCGGGGCCGTGGAAAGCGCAAACGGCAACGTCTGAAACTGGTAATGACAGTCCTGTACAGCGAATCTCAGGTATGCCTGATGAGGAGGATATATGGGGACGTGAAGGTATGCATCCTTTATGTCTAGTGACACCATAAAATCCCCTCCTTCCAGGCTTGAGATAACCGCCCTGAGCGATTCCATCTTGAACTTGAACCTTCTTAAGTACAGGTTTAGGGATTTTAAATTTAGAATGGGTCTGACCGAGCCATCCGGTTTCGGGACCACAAACAGGGTTGAATAGTACCCCTTTCCCTGTTGATTCAGGGGAACCTTGATAATCACTTGCTGTTGACACAGCTTTTGAATTGCAGCTAAAACTATCTCCCTCTCTGGGGGAGAAGCTGGTAAAGCCGATTTGAAGAATCGGCGAGGAGGCACGTCTTCGAATTCCAGCTTGTAGCCCTGGGATATAATTTTCATCACCCAAGGATCCACATCCGACTGAACCCAGACGTGGCTGAAAAGTCGAAGACGTGCCCCACCGGCGCGGACTCCCTCAGTGGAGCCCCAGCGTCATGCGGTGGATTTAGTAGAAGCCAGTGAGGACTTCTGCTCCTGGGAACTAGCCGTAGCAGGCATTCTTTTCCCTTTACCTCTGGCGAGGAAGGAAGAACCCCGACCTCTTCTGGACTTATGCGACCGAAAGGACTGCATTTGATACTGTGGTGTTTTCTTTTGCTGTGGGGGAACATAAGGCAAAAAGGTAAATTTACCCACGGTAGCTTTGGAAACCAGATCCGTGAGACCTTCCCCAAATAAAACTTCACCCTTGTAAGGCAAAACTTCCATATGCCTTTTTGAATCGGCATCACCCGTCCATTGGCGGGTCCACAGCGCTCGCCTAGCAGAAATGGCCATGGCGTTGGCTCTCGAACCTAGCAGCCCAACGTCTCTCTGAGCGTCTCTTATATATAAGACTGCGTCTTTAATGTGACCTAAGGTCAATAAAATGGTATCCCTATCTAGGGTATCAAAATCAGCGGACAAGGTATCTGTCGAAGCTGCTACAGCGCTACAAACCCACGCCGATGCTATCGCTGGCCTGAGTAAAGCCCCTGTATGTGTATATATTGATTGTAAAGTCGTTTCCTGTCTGCGATCAGCAGGATCCTTGAGGGCTGCCGTGTCTGGAGACGGTAGCGCCACCTTCTTGGATAAGCGCGTTAAAGCCTTGTCCACCCTGGGCGAGAACTCCCACCGTACCCTGTCCTGTGCAGGGAAAGGATACGCCATAAGAATTCTTTTGGGAATCTGCAGTTTCTGGTCTGGAGATTCCCAAGCCTTTTCAAATAACGCATTCAGCTCATGAGATGGGGGAAAGGTTACCTCAGGTTTCTTTTCCTTAAACATGTGTACCCTCGTGTCAGGGACAGAGGGGTCATCTGTGATATGCAAAACATCTTTTATTGCAATAATCATATAATGAATGCTTTTGGCCACCCTTGGGTGTAACCTCGTATCATCGTAGTCGACACTGGAGTCAGAATCCGTGTCGGTATCAGTGTCTGCTATTTGGGATAGGGGACGTTTTTGAGACCCTGAATGGCCCTGTGACAACGTCAAAGCCATTGATTGACTCCCTATATTATCCCTGGACTCTGCTTTGTCTAATCTCTTATGTAACAAAGTCACATTTGCATTTAAAACATTCCACATGTCCAACCAATCAGGAGTCGGCGTTGCCGACGGAGACACCACCATCATCTGCTCCACCTCCTCTCTAGATGAGCCGTCCGCTTCAGACATGCCGACACCTGCGTACCGACACCCCCCCACACACAGGGATATATTTATATGGAGACAGTTCCCCAATAAGGCCCTTTGGAGAGACAGAGTATGCCAGCACACACCCAGCGCCAACTGACACTGGAACAAAATTCCCAGATAACAGCGCTTTTATGATTATCTGTATATACCTATACACTCACTGCGCCTTACAAGTGCCCCCCCCCCCCTCTTTTTTGCCCTGTGTCACCGTGTTCAGCAGGGGAGAGTCCGGGGAGCCAGCTTCTCTGCATGTGCTGTGGAGATAAATGGCACTGGTCAGTGCTGTGGGAACAAGCTCCGCCCCCTCAGCGGCGGGCTTCGGTCCTGCTCAATTTGTTTAATACTGGCGGGGGATTTAATATATATTGTCACCTCAGCTTATATATGCCTTTTAGCCAGTCCAAGAGGTCTTTTATTGCTGCCCAGGGCGTCCCCCCTGAGCCCTGCACCCATCCGTGCCATGCAGTGTGTTGTGTGTGGGAGCAATGGCGCTCAGCGTTACCGCTGCGCGTTACCTCAGAGAAGATCTGAAGTCTTCTGCCGCCTTTGAAGTCTTCTTTCTTCTTATACTCACCCGGCTTCTATCTTCTGGCTCTGCGAGGAGGACGGCGAGGGTGAGACCTGCGTTCCGACCCTCTGGAGCTAATGTGTCCAGTAGCCTAAGAAGCAGAGCCTATCATTTAAGTAGGTCTACTTCTCTCTCCTCAGTCCCACGATGCAGGGAGCCTGTTGCCAGCAGTGCTCCCTGAAAATAAAAAACCTAACAAAATTATTTTTCAGAGAAGCTCAGGAGTGCTCCCCTGTAATGCACCCAGTCTCCTCTGGGCACAGGATCTAACTGAGGTCTGGAAGAGGGGCATAGAGGGAGGAGCCAGTGCACACCCATTCTAAAGTTCTTTATAGTGCCCATGTCTCCTGCGGAGCCCGTCTATACCCCATGGTCCTTACGGAGTCCCCAGCATCCTCTAGGACGTAAGAGAAATATGGATGTACAGCCCTCATTTCTGTTGCCATCCCCACCTGCATCACAGCAGCTGCTGATCCTTTTTTGTGTACTGTAGACACACTGGGAGTAGGGTATGTTGCAGATGACGTGTGTGCATGAAGAGGTTGGGGCTACCTGCTGGGTCCCCCCACTCCGAATCAGAGCTGCAGCTGATTGATAAAATGAAATAGCAGCACCAGCAGGGAGCGTGGGGGTGAGGGGCAATATTGTTGTGCCTAGGGCAGTGGTTCCCAAACTATTTTCAATACGGCGCCCTAAAGTATCAGGATTTTTATCATGGCACCCCTAGGCCTGTTTCTTATTATGAAATTCAGAAAATATTAAAGTAAGTAATTTGTGTTTATATATCATCCTTAAGTTCAGTTGGTGAGGGACAGGATCTGCTTGGTTTGGCCACATACAGATGTTTCACTAGCCAAGGGGCTTAAATCCACCACTGAGCATTCTCAGAAGAAATGCATAGCATGCACATAAATGACCATTACTGTGCTTGTTTCTGTACAGCTTGCAACTATGTGTGTCCCTTCATGGTCTCTTGTTCTCGTTCCTTTGTCTTACCTCTTAACACCTTAACAGAATAATCAGTTCAATCTTAGTATTTGACTTTATTCACAGAAAATAAAAATATATATGTGTTCAATTGAAATATTATTAAACTCATTCTTACCAGCTGAGGTTATAGGGGACATATTTTTCTAAAGGCCCGCTCTGCAATCAATCCATATTTTTCTTGGCTATAATTGTGTCTTTTCTGAGAACATCTGCATCTGCCATTGGTTCATGATGTCTGATCATTACATTTGGCCTATGTCATTAGGAACCATTTTACTGTTATTTGGCAGCTGCCGATTCCACTTTCGCCAAGTTGTATAGAAGATGCCAATTATATTTCTGCTGGGAAAAGGGTACCAAAAATAGTGCATTACATGAAGTGACTCACTTCAAAAGGGGCCCAGTTGATTTTTTTAGGAAAATGCGGAGGAGAATGATATAGGACTTTTTTTTTTTTTAACAACTGAAAAATAGTTTTAGATATAAACATTAAGGGGGTGATTTTGAGTCAGACACATCTGTGAAAACAGACGCAGCTCCTGATTTGGAACAGACTGCGCATGCAACTGAATTGCAAAACATGTTGTATGCAGGTGACATACAGTGTGTCCGAAGATGCAAGTTGATGTGTGTGTGTGCCACATCTTGTACGAATGGAGACTAACATAAAGTAGGTGTTTCTGGGCAGCATGTATCAAGACGTACATGGCAGCTATTTTTGATGGAAGTGTCACGGGAGTGTATCAAAAGCTCTTCTGAGGTTGTGTGTATGGAGAAGGGAAGCCTGACGGATTTTAAGCACCTATCATGGGGCTGGTGCAAATAGCAACAAGAAGTTTGGTAACTGCTCTTATCCAATTAGTAATGTCATCCAGGTGCATAAAAGGGAGGGGTTATTATGAACAAGAAACATTGGTATCCCCCAGCACACTGGATGACGTCAGCAACAGGACTTGATAACTACATGGTGGTAGATGTTTCAGAGATCTCCGTTGCACACATTTGCAAAGGTATGGGTAGCCCCCAGGCCGCTTCAAGGCGTCTCTGAGTATTAAGGGTACCTAATATTAAGTCAAAGTCCGGGGCGCGACACCCCACAAACCGGCAAGGAAGCCAGTCTGAAAGGGTCCAATGATGGGTGCACCCAGGAAGGACCGTTTCCAATTCCCGGGTGCGACCCAGCATTGCAATGTGAAAGCGGTATTAGTGGCAATTAGTATGATCTTGCATTCTGAATGACTGCACCCAAGCCATACCAGACAAATGTGCCTCACATAACCACAAACTCTTCCAAAGTCCAGCATTTGTATATATGATCATGGGATGTTATATGCTTAAGCAACAACTGTGTGAAAGTAAAAACATTTTACTATGCTTTATACACGTTTCCACTGTTTATTAGCTACCTTCAGCTGTGGCTATTCCTTAAATGTCATCAAGTGACAGGTTGGGGCAAACATGATCTATGTGTGATGCCTAAAGACAGCCAATAAGAGAGGAGTATCAGAAACACTGCTCTGAAGAGAACCTACTCGTCCACTTGAGGGAGATACAGTACTTGCCAACAAACAGATGTTATGTGGTGTCAATGTACACGGTAAAGTCACATTATTATGACCACCAGGTAAAAGCCAGAGTAACAGCTGCATGCAGCACGGACAGCAGCTAGACTGGCTGAACTGTCATTTTAGGCACATATCTGGTAGGCCCCAGGTTCATTTTTATATGGTGAGCTGCTCCACTGTAGCGTGTCGGTCAGCCCTTACGCATCTTCGTAGCCGATAATCATCCCTTTTTGCAACTCTGATAAATCGCCACTTTTAATCATGACAGCAACGAGTGATGTGTGTGCAGACGGCTTATCGCATACCTTATATACCCACCAAGCCAGCACACAACACGTGGCATACTTCATGGGCTACGTGCTGCCGACATCAAATGTAGGAGGTGGTCATAATAATGTGACTGGACCATCTATATTTGGGTATCCGTTTGGATGGTCGACCATGTTAAGGTCGACATTCATTAGGTCGACCACTATTGGTCAACATTGACATGGTCGACACTTGAAAATGGTCGACACGTGAAAGGTCGACATGAGTTTTTTTAAAAAAAATTCTTTTGGGGAACTTTTCCATACTTTACGATCCACGTGGACTACGATTGGGAACGGTAATCTGTGCCGAGCGCAGCGAGGCACCTTGCCTGAAGCATGGCGAGTGAAGCTAGCCATGCTAGGGGACGCTGTGCACTAATTGGGGTTCCCCGTCACTTTACGCAGAAAACGACACTAAAAAAACTTTTTTTAAAACTCATGTCGACCTTTCCACGTGTCGACCATTTTAATGTGTCAACCATTTGTCTATGTCGACCATGCCAATGTCGACCAACAGTGGTCGGCCTAATGACTGTCGACCATAACATGGTCAACCAGTCATACCAGAACCCTATATTTGTAGGTAGACACACCTTCAGAAACACTTTCACAGACTATATGAGTTTAAAAATAGATGTTCATTTATTGTCTGTGACTTGTGCCCACAATACATTTGTGAATACACAACTGCATGACACACTATCTACATTTTTATTTATTTATACACCATGACACTTCACGCAGCTGTAGCCATTACTGTAACTTTAAATCACCCTGTGTAGAAGTCTTTAATCTAGTGAAAATAAGTCTACAAATAGTTAATCCCTGACTGTTTTCTTTTCATGTTCAATATAACTCCTCCAAGAGATTATGAAATCTAAAGATTACAATAACACTGATTTATGTTCTGTTCACTTCTGCAAGATAAAGTACCACTAACAGATGGAGTAAAGGCCAGTGTTTAGGAAACATAAAAAGACAGTGAACTCTTCACTTTTTTTATTGGAGACAAACAGTGCTGTTTTGTTTTGTAGCCTGTAGGTCATTATTTAAAGCTATAATTTAGTGCTGTAATTTTTACATAATATTATTTTTTACACTTGCTATTGTAATAATAGCGGGAATATATGCCATAGGTTTTAGAAAAATGTATCCTTTTTAAAAAATATTCAATACATTCTATTTTGAGAAAGCACTCAATTTTTAGTAGGCCATTGCCTTGAATATTAAGTAAAGCTACTATTTTACATTAAAATATATCAAAGGCCATGTAAGGATGAGGTGTTCAGTGCTTAATTTGTATTAAAGAAAATCAACGCAATGGACTCATACCTTCATCTGTAACGGCAAATCTCAATATCCTTCCCATCCACCCACTCTAATACGAGGGTGTGCAATAAGTTTCCAGCTGTGCATAGGTAGAGAAAACACAATCTGACTGTCTGCTTGTGAACTGTAATCTCTGATTAAAGTTCTTGTGAAATATCAAGGCACAAAATCATATATCAGCAACACTGCATACCGAAGAAGTCAGCATGTTTACTTCCTTCACAAACTCGTTATGGACTGGAGCTCAACAGAGGCCACTGGTGAGCCATGATCTTCTATGACTACAAGAGCAGGAGAGTTTTGACCGAGTGCAAGCTGCTTTTGAGGTAGCACCGCCCCAAGCCACTGTGTTTGAGTGGTTTGCAGAATTTTAGCACGGGAGACGATTCCTGGAAGACAAGGATCGCTGCGGCCGACCTGTATCAGCCATCACTGAGGACAACGTTGCTGCCATGCGGGCCATAGTTGAGATGGACGCCAGAGTGACCATGGCCAAGTTAGAGAAGGAGGTAGGCATATCTTCGGTTTCCATCCATTTGATACTCCATAAAAAGCTTGGCCTGAGCAAGGCTTCTGCACGCTGGGTGCCCTAGCAGTTGACTCAAGAGCAGAAGGAGGCTGGGGTCACTTTGTACCAAAAAATGATGGCAAGGTTTGATGGTGGTTGTTCAAACTCTCTCTGGGAAATCATCAGTGGTGATGAATCCTGGATCTACATTTTTGATTCCGAGACCAAACAACAGTCGGCCTAGTGGACTCCAGTTGGAAGTGCGCCGCCAGAGAAGTTCTGTCGTGAGCACAGTATGGGCAAGCAGATAGTGACTGTTTTTGTGGCCAAGACTGGTCATGTAGCTACTGTACTACTCTTGCAACAGTGCCTGCTGAAAGTGCTGGAAGACATTTCCCGGTGCCTTCCACGAACTCGCGCTTGGGGTGCCCTTCTCCATCATCCACAAGTCTAGGAAAGTGGTGCATTTTCTGGCCCATGAATGCATCCCAGAGATTGGTCATCCGCCGAGCAGTCGAGACCTGGCCTCCTGCTATTATGAACTGAGTGCCCGGAACTCGGGAGTACGGGTGGCAACTGGGGAGTTCCTGGTCCTGACGTGTGAGCTGCAGATGGAAAAGGGAAATGACTGCAACACCGACTCTACCCCTAACTCCATTATTTCTCCCAGTAGTCGGTTGGCACCCGCAGAGCTAGTATTCTCCTGTAGCAGCCGCGTTTGAATGGTCGAATTAGGTCTACCCAGAGTACGATGCTCACAGGTCTTACGAGGTAACAAGGCACCAACCGAGACTGATAGAATACAGACAGGACAATGAATAGATTATATGCGGCGCGGCCGCCGAAATCCCAACATAAGAACCAAGGTACAAAGTATTGAAAGCTCAGACACTGAATATATGAGTGATTGTGAATGCAACAATGCATGAAGATGTTATAAGTGACTTAATAAACTGTGAAAGCAACAATAATATAGAGATATAAGCAAGACAGTGTCTGTGTGGCACTCCATACACTGCTTAGCAAAAATCTGAATACAAGGCTAGCTGGATCTGGTCAGATTATCAGTCAAGCAGGGTCTCCTGGTCACAGGTAAAACACAGATGGACAGGATCTCTCTCTCGCTGACAGGTTCAAGATTCCACCATAGAACAGGGCCTAGGCACAGGTACAGACAGGAACATGTATCTATCACCGGCTTCAGGTGAAAGGCAGGCTGGGTAATAAAGGAACCACGCCCCAATCAGGATGGCTGGAAGCTAGACACAAGGTAATTGCCTAAATAACTGACAGGTGAGACAGCACAGGCCGCACATACAGGAGAAAGGCTGCAGTTACACAGACTCACCAAAGGTGGCCTGCAACAGTACTCTAAACAAGTACATGAAAAAACCTGGCATGCAAACAGAAATATAACATAATATACATAAACAAAATGCAAACATCAACAGCAGTGGCTCATGATAGTACCCCCCCCCCCCCTCCTTGAGGGTGGACTGCGGTCACCCCATCTGGGCCAAGGGGACCTGAAAACAACTCAAGAACACTCAAGATCTCCGATGAGACTTCTTTTTCTTCTTTATTTTACATGACTCTAGTGGTCTGACCAAGGTAGGTCCCCAAACATTATCTGAACTGATGGTACCTTCTAGCAAAGGATTTTCCCCGCCTTCGGAGTCATAATCTGAGTTAGAGTCTGGGTTCAATCCCGAAATTGTTTTTCTAACCTTGGGGGCTGAAATTACAGAAGAAATACTGCAGGCAGAAGGAAAAAAAACACCTCCTACTGTCAAGACTATGGCCTGAGGATTTTGGTCTGATTCTGCAAACAGCGAAAGATTCTCGGCATGTAAAACAGGTAACTTTGAGGAATCCGAAGGATGTTCTCTGGGACCAAATACCTTGATGACTGCCTGAGAAAATGCTGGAAGATTCTGAAGTATGGGATCCTCTGCCTTGATGATTCTACACGCCCACTCAAAAGGACTCCGCTTAAAGGAGTAGATGAGAAGTAAAACAATGTTAGCTGAAGTAACCCCTAAGGAAGGTAGAGCAAGAAATTGGGTTAAGTCCCCATCAAAAACCATATCTGTAGAGCAGGGGTGGGGAACCTTTTTTCTACCAAGGGCCATTTGGATATTTATAAAATCCTTCGGGGGCCATACAAAAATGATCAACTTAAAAATTACCCTGCCCCCAGTAGTTATCCCCTCAGTAGTTATGGACCTTAGGGGTACTGAGTGCAGGCGCAGAAGGGTGTGGCCAATTATAATGGGACGTGATACACATATGCCCCCAATAGTGCAGTGTCAGATACACATATGCCAGTGCAGTGCCAGATACACAAATGCCCCCACAGTGTCAGATACCCAAATGCCCCCACAGTGCCAGATACACAAATGCCCCCACACATGCCCCCCGACCCCACTGTGCTGCTCACCGCTGCTGCTGCTCTGTCCGGTGGCGGCGTCTCAACTGTCAGGGATCAAGGCAGGGAGGAGAGCATGGCTATGTTGGGCGGCGGCGTGTAGGACCTAAACCAGCCACCGGTTCGTGAGCCAATCAGAGCTCGCAGACTGGCAGCGGCGGCTTATTGTCTGTTGGTCCGCAGCTCTCATTGGCTCACAAACTGGCGGCTGGTTTGAGATACTACCCGCCACTGCCGCCGGACATAGCTGCACTCTCCTCCCTGCCCTGACAGCTGAGGCACGCCGCCGCCGGACTGAGCGGTGGCGTGTCTCGCTGACACACAAGCGGGTGGGCCGGAACAAACGGCTTTGCAGGCCTTATACGGCCCGCGGGCCGGACTTTCCCCACCCCTGATGTAGAGCTGTCATCCAAAGAATTAGGATCCACTTCATTCCCATCTGACTGGCTGGGACAAAGTCACTACAGACCTCACTAGAGGCTGTGACTTTCCGAACCTCAGTTGCTCCCTTACGAAGCTGCCATAGACGCAGTGAAACACGCGTGTAGGGCACAGCGTGTCCACGTGTGCCTTACTTTATGAAATGTTGAAAATGATTACATATGACTGCAATATGTTATTTAGTAATTTCCACCAATAGAAAACTGACATTGAGTTAGATAAGAATAGATTAGTGGCAAGTTAATCTGATTTAGTTCAGAATATAATAGAAAGAAATGCCTAATTGAACTGCTGTAAAGACTCACTAAACATTATATGGATTGCATTACTTTTATGCACTACTAGTTGTATCACTGTGCTAACCACAATATCAGCGCCGTAACTACGTGTGTGCCAAGGGGGCTTGGCACACAGCGCAGTTGCCCTGAGGGCTCAACGGCCAGCGTCATGTAATGAGTCAAATTGACTCATTACATGCCGCCTGTGCATGGCTGGAGGGAGTGGAGACCAGCGCCGGGTTCAAGGAGGAGGAGGGAGGGGGAGCAGGGAGCCGCAGCAGCGCTATTTGATTGGTAGTAAGCGCCGCTGCAGCATCCCCCTCTCCTTCTGTATTGGCTGCCCGGCGCTGCTATGGATGCTGGGATGCGGTTCCTTCATCCCGGCATCCATAGCAGCGCCGGGCAGCCAATACAGAAGGAGAGGGGGATGCTGCAGCGGCGCTTACTACCAATGAAATAGCGCTGCTGCGGCTCCCTGCTCCCCCTCCCTCCTCCTCCTTCTCATCTCACTGCCTGCACCGAGAGGGAGATGCCAGCACGAGGAGCCTGTCAGCGGGGAGAAGGTAAGTATATCCCTCTCTCTCTTTCTTTCTCTCTTTCTCTCTCTCTCAGGGGGACACCGTCTGCCGCAATGTGTAAAAAGGGGTCCTGGCTGCCGCAATGTATAAAAAGGGGGTCTGGCTGCCGCAATGTGTAAAAAGGGGGGGAAGGGGGGGTCCTGGCTGCCGCAATGTGTAAAATGGGGTCCTGGCTGCCGCAATGTGTAAAAAGGGGGCCTGGCTGCCGCAATGTGTAAAGAGGGGGCCTGGCTGCCGCAATGTGTAAAAAGGGGGACTGGCTGCCGCAGTGTGTAAAAAGGGGTCCTGGCTGCCGCAATGTGTAAAAAGGGGGCCTGGCTGCCGCAATGTGTAAAGAGGGGGCCTGGCTGCCGCAATGTGTAAAAAGGGGTCCTGGCTGCCGCAATGTGTAAAAAGGGGGACTGGCTGCCGTAATGTGTAAAAAGGGGGACGCTGTCTGCTGTAATGTGTAAAAAGGGGGACGCTGTCTGCTGTAATGCATATAAGGGGCTCTACCTGGTGTAGTGGCGCTACTGTGCAGCGTAATTTGAATAATGTAGACTACTGTGCACCGTAGTATGAATTGCTATTATTTTGTGGCCACGCCCCTTCCCCGTGAAGCCACGCCCCTATAATTTTTTTGCGCGCCTGCCCCTTTCTTACATGGGGGGGCGCCACTGTCGTTTCTTGCACACAGCGCTAAAATGCCTAGTTACGGCACTGCACAATATATTTAGGAAGTATCTGTGGCATACCAATACACCTTGAGACTTAGCAAGGCAGCTCTATGTCTCAGCAGGATATGCATATATAAATAATAAAAAATACAGTGTAACAAAATCCTTTCTGGTAACATTGAAAGGCTGAGAAGCAGCTGCATATTTCACTAGTAGTTGCATTTGCAACAGTATCCTTACCAGCAGCTGCATTTGCAACAGTATTCTTACTAGTGATGAGCGGGTTCGGTTTCCGAGAAACCGAACCCCCCCGAACTTCACCCTTTTTACACGGGTCCGAGGCAGGTTCGAACCTTCCCGCCTTGCTCGGCTAACCCGAGCGCGCCCGAACGTCATCATCCCGCTGTCGGATTCTCGCGAGATTCGGATTCTATATAAGCAGCCGCGCGTCGCCGCCATTTTCACACGTGCATTGGAGATGATAGGGAGAGGACGTGGCTGGCGTCCTCTCCGTTTAGTAGAAGACAGTTGATTTGATTGCTTGTTTATTACTATAATTGTGGGGAGGATTGGGGAGCAGCTGTTAGGAGTACAGTGCAGAGTTTAGTTTTTATCCGTTCTCTGCCTGAAAAAAACGCTCCATACCATATCTCTGCTCAGTGTGCTGCATGATATATCTGTGCTGAGTGCTCACACTGCTTAATTGTGGGGACTGGGGAGCAGCTATAGCAGGAGTACAGTGCAGAGTTTTGCTGACAGTGACCACCAGTATACGTTTGTTTGCCTGAAAAACACTCCATATCTGTGCTCACAGTGTGCTGCTTTATTGTGGGGACTGGGGACCACCAGTATAATTAATATTATATAGGAGGAGTACAGTGCAGAGTGCACTGCTGTACCTACCTCTGTGTCGTCATCCATTAAGTATACTATCCATCTACATTCCTATACCTGTGGTGCATTTTAGTTTAGCAGTTTGCTGACAGTGTCCACCAGGTCCAGTATACTATATATAGCAGTACGGTAGGCCACTGCTGTACCTACCTCTGTGTCGTCACTCGTCATCCATTAAGTATACTATCCATCCATCTACATTGTATACCTGTGGTGCCTTTTTTTAGACTAGTTTAGCAGTTTGCTGACAGTGTCCACCAGGTCCAGTATACTGTATATAGCAGACCGGTAGGCCACTGCTGTACCTACCTCTGTGTCGTCACTCGTCATCCATTAAGTATACTATCCATCCATCTACATTGTATACCTGTGGTGCCTTTTTTTGACTAGTTTAGCAGTTTGCTGACAGTGTCCACCAGGTCCAGTATACTGTATATAGCAGTACGGTAGGCCACTGCTGTACCTACCTCTGTGTCGTCACTCGTCATCCATTAAGTATACTATCCATCCATCTACATTGTATACCTGTGGTGCCTTTTTTTTAGACTAGTTTAGCAGTTTGCTGACAGTGTCCACCAAGTCCAGTATACTGTATATAGCAGTACGGTAGGCCACTGCTGTACCTACCTCTGTGTCGTCACTCGTCATCCATTAAGTATACTATCCATCCATCTACATTGTATACCTGTGGTGCCTTTTTTTTAGACTAGTTTAGCAGTTTGCTGACAGTGTCCACCAGGTCCAGTATACTGTATATAGCAGACCGGTAGGCCACTGCTGTACCTACCTCTGTGTCGTCACTCGTCATCCATTAAGTATACTATCTATCCATCTACATTGTATACCTGTGGTGCCTTTTTTTTTAGACTAGTTTAGCAGTTTGCTGACAGTGTCCACCAGGTCCAGTATACTGTATATAGCAGTACGGTAGGCCACTGCTGTACCTACTTCTGTGTCGTCACTCGTCATCCATTAAGTATACTATCCATCCATCTACATTGTATACCTGTGGTGCCTTTTTTTTTAGACTAGTTTAGCAGTTTGCTGACAGTGTCCACCAGGTCCAGTATACTGTATATAGCAGTACGGTAGGCTACTGCTGTACCTACCTCTGTGTCGTCACTCGTCATCCATTAAGTATACTAGCCATCCATCTACATTGTATACCTGTGGTGCCTTTTTTTTAGACTAGTTTAGCAGTTTGCTGACAGTGTCCACCAGGTCCAGTATACTGTATATAGCAGTACGGTAGGCCACTGCTGTACCTACCTCTGTGTCATCACTCGTCATACATTAAGTATACTATCCATCCATCTACATTGTATACCTGTGGTGCCTTTTTTTTAGACTAGTTTAGCAGTTTGCTGACAGTGTCCACCAGGTCCAGTATACTGTATATAGCAGTACGGTAGGCCACTGCTGTACCTACCTCTGTGTCGTCACTCGTCATCCATTAAGTATACTATCCATCCATCTACATTGTTTGTGTCGGCCACTTGTGTCACTTAGCTTAGTCACACAGCGACCTTGGTGCGCCTCTTTTTTTATTTGCATCATGTGCTGTTTGGGGAGTATTTTTTTGAAGGGCCATCCTGTCTTGATTGACACTGCAGTGCCACTCCTAGATGGGCCAGGTGTTTGTGTTGGCCACTTGTGTCGCTTAGCTTAGTCACACAGCGACCTTGGTGCGCCTCTTTTTTTCTTTGCATCATGTGCTGTTTGGGGAGTATTTTTTTGAAGGGCCATCCTGCCTGACACTGCAGTGCCACTCCTAGATGGGCCAGGTGTTTGTGTCGGCCACTTGTGTCGCTTAGCTTAGTCACACAGCCACCTTGGTGCGCCTCTTTTTTTCTTTGCATCATGTGCTGTTTGGGGACTATTTTTTTGAAGTGCCATCCTGTCTGACACTGCAGTGCCACTCCTAGATGGGCCAGGTGTTTGTGTCGGCCACTTGGGTCGCTTAGCTTAGTCACACAGCTACCTCATTGCGCCTCTTTTTTTCTTTGCATCATGTGCTGTTTGGGGACTATTTTTTTGAAGTGCCATCCTGTCTGACACTGCAGTGCCACTCCTAGATGGGCCAGGTGTTTGTGTCGGCCACTTGGGTCGCTTAGCTAAGTCACACAGCGACCTTGGTGCGCCTCTTTTTTTTCTTTGCATCATGTGCTGTTTGGGGACAATTTTTTTGAAGTGCCATCCTGCCTGACACTGCAGTGCCACTCCTAGATGGGCCAGGTGTTTGTGTCGGCCACTTGGGTCGCTTAGTTTAGCCATCCAGCGACCTCGGTGCATATTTTAGGACTAAAAATAATATTGTGAGGTGTGAGGTGTTCAGAATAAACTGAAAATGAGTGGAAAATATGGTTATTGAGGTTAATAATACTATGGGATCAAAATGACCCCCAAATTCTATGATTTAAGCTGTTTTAGAGGGTTTTTTGAAAAAAACACCCGAATCCAAAGCACACCAGAATCCGACAAAAAAATTTCGGTAAGGTTTTGCCAAAACGCGTCCGAATCCAAAACACGGCCGCGGAACCGAACCCAAAACCAAAACCCGAAAAATTTCCGGTGCACATCACTAATTCTTACTTAAGACTGTTAAAAACAGACACATTTTTCCAAGTGAATCAAGCAGTTGGATGTCCCAGCAGCATATAATAGTCTATATTTTGTAACAATTCAAGAGCAATAGATAATGAATCAAGCAGCAGCAGTATACTTTATTGACCTATTTTCTCTGACACAGTGTTGAAATGAATCAATTTTATTTAGGAAATAGTTAAGGTACAATTATATGAAGTTAATCACTGCCATATTCCCGAACACACACTATATTCAAGCATATAATTTATATTAATAAATGCTAACACTGGAGGAATAGATGATAGACTTTTTCCATAGATGGTAAAATTTATTCTATGAATCGATTAAAGATAGTTTAATTTGCTCCCATTCAGCCAGGGTCTATTCATTATATATTAAGACACGAGCCCCTTTTGGCCCCCCCCCCCTTTTTTCCTTGTTATATAACAGGTCAATATCTATCCCCAGGACCTACTAGGACCATCATATATATAACAAACGGAACTAATATAGCTCACACCGATAGAATCGCACTGTAAAATAATAAGGAATATTCCTTTAACAGTGCAGTGAGAAGTTCATAAAGGAAAGGGTTTGTGGGCGCTCAGAGGGAGGAGTAAATCAATTGCTGCTGGTTTTGCAAAAAATAAAAATTATTTATTGATACAGATTTTTTCGTGAATACAAATAGATAGTTTAGAATGCTAATAGCAGTATATAATTATAATCACATAAAAGTAATTTACTAAAATCACAACATAAAATAAACTACTGACTGTGTCCAGGGCCTCAGGACTAAGAGTTGGGTACCCACCCTTAAAGTATTAATTAATTTATTTGCATGCAAGAAGCTTATTTGTTAGTTGCAGTTAGGGTTAGTGCATAGTTGTGTTCAGATTGCACTTTGCGGAAAAAGAGGCTCTATATTGTTTGGTAAAAGCCTGTTCACGTATCACCTGAAAGCTGGTAGTTAAAAAGTCAAAGATAGGCTGAATGTTCAATAAGCCAATACCGCAACTATCTCCTGTGTAGCCAGATAGTTTGTGTCACTCACTGTTCCGATGGCTAACCGCTCTGCGGCGGTTGACTTAGATGTCACTCAATGCTCTGCACTGTCCTTGGGTTCCGTACTCGGACAGGAGCGGGGACAGGGATGCACGTGTCCAGGTCCTGGATGGCAGGGGACGCTGCCGGGTTCGGGGCTTCCGGCTTCCGGTTGCGGTCCACCTGCGTTCCACAGTCGTAGCGAGTCGTAGCGAGTCACCTTAGTTCATAAAACCTCAAATATATGTAATATAGTAGTTGTCAGTAATAACTGACATGAGGTAGGACGAATTATACCGTCTGCTTTCTAGGATATTAGAGATTGCCATACCTCTTAAGAAAGCAGTACCGTTTATACTAAAATTAAAATCATGTAAGCCATGATTGCTATTATAAAGGAAGAATGCTATATAAGATAACTGGAATTGCTACATTCCTCTAAGCAACTCTACCTGTCAATAATAGCTGACACGAAATTAGACGAAGCAAGCTGTCTCAGTAATTATATGTGCTTCCCAGTAGATTTGAGATTGCTATATCTCTAGGGAAAGCAACATCGATCCTATTGAAATCAGACCGAAAAGGGTCTGATTAGTATTACAAAGGAAGAGGGCTATATTTGACCACTGGAATTGCCACATTTTTTATAGCAATCTTACTTGAAAGTACCCTATCAAATAAATAGACCCTATAATTGAATTGGAGCAACTTTCTCCTTTCGGGATTACAATAAATATATAACATCCCAATTTTGGAGATCCATTCCTTACACTATGGCCCTCATTCCGAGTTGATCGGTCGCAAGGCGAATTTAGCAGAGTTACACACGCTAAGCCGCCGCCTACTGGGAGTGAATCTTAGCTTCTTAAAATTGCGAACGATGTATTCGCAATATTGCGATTACTAACTACTTAGCAGTTTCAGAGTAGCTCCAGACTTACTCTGCCTGTGCGATCAGTTCAGTGCTTGTCGTTCCTGGTTGACGTCACAAACACACCCAGCGTTCGCCCAGGCACTCCCACCGTTTCTCCGGCCACTCCTGCGTTTTTTCCGGAAACGGTAGCGTTTTCAGCCACACGCCCCTGAAACGCCGTGTTTCCGCCCAGTAACACCCATTTCCTGTCAATCACATTACGATCGCCGGAGCGAAGAAAAAGCCGTGAGTAAAAATACTTTCTTCATAGTAAAGTTACTTGGCGCAGTCGCAGTGCGAACTTTGCGCATGCGTACTAAGCGGATTTTCACTGCGATGCGATGAAAAATACCGAGCGAACAACTCGGAATGAGGGCCTATATATATTGAATCTATCTGTCTGTGGAAATATAATCGGGAATATAGCTTTAAGGGACATAGAGATATAGTGATCCCTGATGATTGGTCAGCTTCACAACTGTGTCACTAATAACACCATATTATAGAATTATTTACATCAGTAATTGGTCAGTTTCATAACTGTGTCACTAACAATACCACATCACAGAATTGTTTACATCAATAACCTGGTCACATACAGGATAATTTCGTGAAGGTGGCATAATAAGGAATCACACGTGGACACGCCTTTTAATCTTTCATTCACATTTCTTTATTTTCTTTATTCACCTATATGTCTGTTTTGTGATTTTAAACCTTATGTTTCACTGCGAGTTTGGGATAAAACATAAAAATGTACATCTCATTTTAATACATATCTAATAAAGATTACTTTTTAGTATATAATCATCTGTCTCAAGTGCGTCAACAGTACAGACTTCTCCTTGTCTTTTTCCCCACCCCAATTCTAACTTTCCGAACCTCACCAGGGGTTATGGCCTTCGGGACCCCCCCTGGGGATGGGGATTTCGAGACCCCCTCTGGGGCAGTGGCTTTCGGGGACCCCCTCTGGGGATGTGGCTCTCAAGACGCCCTCTGGGGCTGTGGCCCTCGAGACCCCCTCTGGGGCTGTGGCCATCGAGACCCTCTCTGGGGCTGTGGCCAGACCCCCTCTGGGGTTGTGGCCATCGAGACCCCCTCTGGGGCTGTGGCCCTTGAGACCCCCTCTAGAGCTGGATAGCACTGGCCATTTACCTATTAGTGAGAAGTTTCCATATTCTGATTGGGGAAAGAATGGAACCATCCACCAAACGGAATTCCGGAAGGTACGTGTCTCTGTTACATCACTGCCCCACCTTTAAAATATATCTAGAGCCACCCCTGACATCAACGTGTGCGGAGAGGCAGCATAATCTCCAGAGGCACACGGCAATAGCATAAGTATCAAATATTCCAACCTCCTACCACATTCGCTCCACCCCTTTATTAAAATACCAGCCGTTCTTCGCACGGGAGTTTCTGATTTTTATAGTTGTAAATATGAGTGTTAAAAATTTGGTAAATCTATAGAGCTGTAAATTTGAGATGTCTTAATGTACGTACCTGTAAATATTAATCCATGGTTCTTGGCGTTACCCGAGGAGCAGATACAGTAAAAAATGACAGGACCATTTTTGTTGATTATTCAATTCTACACACTGGAGGTGTAATCCAAATTTTGATCAGACTGTCCGTTTGGGCGTTATAGTTCACGCAACGCAAGCCACGCATTGCTGATGATGTAATTATGTCAACACCCTTTTTATCCCCTTAGGGGAGGTTTATCAAAATTCTATTTACGAGGTTTTCCTATTCCCCACCTGCTGAATACCTATGTTAAATTTCATCTTCCTAACATATTGAGAAGTAAGAGAATTAGCAGTGAGTTAGTGAGTGAGAGCTTTCGCATTTATACAGTATATATAGATACTTTCTATTTGAGACACTTGCTGTTGGAGCAAAGCTGATTTTGCACTGTGTAGACATTTTGAAAGGTGTAAATTTCCTTCAGTCAGTAGTATAACATAATATACCATGACTACACTGACTGCATATGGCAGGGTTCCCGGTTTCACTCAAAAGGCTGCTGTAGTCATAAACTTCTCTACTGACAAAAGTCAATCGGTGCATGATGAAGTGGGCATCTCTCTAATACTCCTTTCAGACCACCAGATTTTAACACAGGTTATTGCACATGAGTGCGCATAACACGTGTTGCTGTGCGGTCTGAAAGGGGCCAGTTTAAATAATCGGGTGCTGAGAAGGGTTGAACGCATGTTCAACCTTGCTCGCTGTGCTTTCTAGCGCTCACCCCGCTGCCGGCATACTGGTGGCCAGCATCCCGACTATCAGTATTTCATACTGAACCCAGATAAAATCTGATTGGTTGCTATGGGCAACATCACCAGTTCTAAAAAAAACCTCCCACCTTAGTAAATTTACCCCTAAGAATCAGTGTACGGCAATGTCAGATAATTGGACTGTGTGTCTGTGGTTTGATCTGACAGTGGTTAGATAGCCACCATGGATATACTGGCATACTAGTATATTCAATTCCCACAGCTAGTATGCAAAGTATGCACTTTCCAGTAAAATGCATGCTTACTCTTTGTTGCGCTATGCGTATCACAATAACATTACCGTTTCAGCCACAGCAAAATATGTTAATTTAAAACTTTTGTGACAGGATACATTTTATTAACTGAACATACAGTATACTCATTTTTTTGTATTTTAAATGTATATGTTAAATGAATACTACATAACAAAGCCTTAGGACAGTGAGAATGCCATCTAATGTACAGAATACAAACAAATGTACTTTCAGAGGAGGGCGACCAAACTAATTAAGGGCATGGAGACGATGGAATACAAGGAAAGGCTTGAAAGACTAGGCATGTTTACATTGGAAAAGCGGAGACTAAGAGGGGATATGATCAACATCTACAAATATATAAGGGGACAATACACAGAGCTTGCGCGGGACCTGTTTTTGGTTAGATCAACACAGAGGACTCGTGGACACTCGCTCAGGTTAGAGGAGAGAAGATTCCACACAATACGGCGTAAAGGCTTTTTCACGGTAAGGACAATACGTGTTTGGAATTCCTTGCCTGAGGGAGTTGTAATGGCGGAATCTGCCAACACCTTTAAGAATGGGTTAGATAAATTCCTAATGGATAAGGATATCCAGGGGTATGGTGTGTAGTCATGCATTATAGTTACTATAAATAGGGATAAAATGCAACAGCTGACAGCAGCATCAGTCAGAAATTTTAGTCAAATCATCATGCATAGGAGACCACAAATAGGTTGAACTCGATGGACAATTGTCTTTTCTCAACCTCAGATACTATGTTACTTTGGAATTGGAAAATGTTGGAAAATAGAGGCATATAAACATGGACTACCACTGGAGGGGTGGTCTTCAGTATGCCAGCTGACAGGATCTCGGCGCACAGTATACCGGCGCCGGGATCCCGACAGCCGGCATATCGACACTAATTCTCCCTCGTGGGGGTCCACGACCCCCCTGGAGGGAGAATAAAATAGTGTGCGCGCGCCACCGTGCCCGTAGCGTGGCAAACTACTATTCAAGGCCTTCCCCTTGCTGCCTGCTGCTACTTCCATCCTGCTCTCCACATTGGCGTTTCTATAATGGGTGCAATGTGTGCGGTGCACACGGGCCCCTGGGTCCAGGAGGGGCCCCACACCGCACACATTGCACCCATATTTTAGTATTCACCTCTCCGGAGTCCAGCGTCGGACGCTGCAGCCGCCTCCATCCAGCACAAAATCGACTCCAAAATGGCCTCCGCGCATGCGCACTTTAAAATAAGATTTTAAACCTACCGGTAAATCTTTTTCTCGTAGTCCGTAGAGGATGCTGGGGACTCCGTAAGGACCATGGGGATAGACGGGCTCCGCAGGAGACATGGGCACTTTAAGAAAGACTTTGACTTTGGGTGTGCACTGGCTCCTCCCTCTATGCCCCTCCTCCAGACCTCAGTTAGAGAAACTGTGCCCAGAGGAGACGGACAGTACGAGGAAAGGATTTTTGTTAATCCAAGGGCAAGATTCATACCAGCCACACCAATCACACCGTGTAACTTGTGATAAACTACCCAGTTAACAGTATAAAACAACATAGCATCAGTTCAAAACCGATGCACTTAAAACATAACCCTTATTGAAGCAATAACTATATACAAGTATTGCAGAAGTAGTCCGCACTTGGGACGGGCGCACAGCATCCTCTACGGACTACGAGAAAAAGATTTACCGGTAGGTTTAAAATCTTATTTTCTCTAACGTCCTAGAGGATGCTGGGGACTCCGTAAGGACCATGGGGATTATACCAAAGCTCCCAAACGGGCGGGAGAGTGCGGATGACTCTGCAGCACCGATTGAGCAAACATGAGGTCCTCCTCAGCCAGGGTATCAAACTTATAGAATTTTGCAAAGGTGTTTGAACCCGACCAAGTAGCAGCTCGACACAGCTGTAGTGCCGAGACCCCTCGGGCAGCCGCCCAAGAAGAGCCCACTTTCCTCGTGGAATGGGCCTTGACCGATTTCGGTAACGGCAATCCAGCCGTAGAATGCGCTTGCTGAATCGTGTTACAAATCCAGTGAGCAATAGTCTGCTTTGAAGCAGGGGCACCAATCTTGTTGGTTGCATACAGGACAAACAGCGCTTCAGTTTTCCTGACTCTAGCCGTCCTGGCCACGTAAATTTTCAAAGCCCTGACCACATCAAGTAACTCGGAATCCTCCAAGTCACGCGTAGCCACAGGCACCACAATAGGTTGGTTCATATGAAAAGATGAGACCACTTTTGGTAGGAATTGAGGACGGGTCCGCAATTCCGCTCTATCCACATGGAATACCAAATATGTGTTAGGCGCCGGGGTCCGCTTGATGGTCTGCGCGGCCCGGCGCCTAGCAACTAGAGACGCCGTGCACGTACAGCCGCCGGCTCGCTAGCAACGCTAGACGCCGGGCGTGCTGAGCCGCACGGACCCTAGCAACGGGGACGCCACTGGCGGACCGCGTTCCCCGTTGCTAGGCTTTAGGAAATTAAGATATTCACCTGCTCTCTGGCCGTGCAGCAAGGCCGTGCACGGCATTTATTCTAATCAGCCTTTAGCAGCTGATTGGAGGACTCCTTGTTAAATACACTCCCAGGGCTTCTCACAGACGCCGGTAATAGCTTCCTGCATGCTGCCTTTGTTTGCTGAGAGTCTGTTTCCAGTCCTGCTGTATCCGGTCATTCCAGTCCTCAGAAGTCCGGTATTCGGGAGTTGTCATCTCATCCCAAGAGGTCGTTTTGTTCCCTGGAGTCCTGACTGATCACCGTTTTATATCCAGTGGTGTTCGTGAGTTGCGGCTCTGCCGTGTGTTGCGGCTCAGCCGCTTTACCTTTTATTTTGTGTTTGGAGCATTTGCGGAGGGTTCCGCTTCCACAAGTCCTCTCTGGTACTCGGCGGTGCCGGGTAGGAGAATTGGACAAGTGGATATTTTGGTTGTCCTTTTCCCTGGCGGTTTCTCCGCACATATTATAGTTTTGAGTTTGCTTAGCCCCTGGCCTGGTTGTTTAGTTAGAGGGCCTCTTGTTATCACCCTGTCTCGGGTTTCCCTTTGTCTCTCATTAAGACCGGGGGGCATCGAAGTTGGGCAGACATAATCCGCCCTTCAAACGCGGCTGCCAAGGGCTCAAGAAACCATAGTCTCGCAGGGGATTTCTGACAACACGGGTGAGACAACAGAGTTAGGGCGCCAGGGGCTATTTTCCTGTCCTGCTCCCTTCCCCAGCATTCCGTTCCAGTGCTCCGGTCCTTGCCATAAGATCTCCTCTGACCAGAGTGCTGGAATCATAACATTATTACCGGCCATACCAAAACTTAAAATTAAACGGGGTTTAATTTTTTCTCATTCAGTTTTGTGAGTTTATCGGCCTCATGAATCCAACAGGTTTAGGGCCAAATCCTGGTCAGCTCTTAGTCAGCCAGATTCAAGAACTTACTCAGATGGTTCAGGATCTTTCTCTTCGGGTGAAGTCGCAGGAAGATCTTTTGCGAGCTTCCCCAGGGGTAATCCCTGAACCAAAGATGCATTTGCCGGACCGTTTTTCTGGTGATAGAAAAGAGTTTTTTAATTTTAAAGAATCCTGTAAACTTTATTTTCGTTTAAGACCGACTTCCTCGGGTACTGAATCTCAGCGGGTCGGGTTTATTATTTATTTGCTCCAGGGGGATCCTCAGACCTGGGCATTTGGTTTAAGAGCAGAGGATCCGGCATTGTTGTCAGTTGACGCTTTTTTTGAGTCTTTAGGGCTCTTGTGTGATGACCCTGATAGAGAGGCGTCCGCTGAAAGTCAGTTGCGCGCTCTCAGACAGGGTAGAAATCCTGCAGAGGTTTATTGTACGGAGTTTTGCCGTTGGTCGAACGACTGTGGCTGGAATGACCCAGCCCTGCGCAATCAGTTTCGCCTCGGCTTATCAGAGTCTATAAAAGACAGTCTCCTTCAGTACCCCGCTCCTGAGACTCTCGATAAACTCATGGAGCTTTCTATTAAGATTGATCGTCGTCTCAGAGAGCGGAGGGCTGAAAAAGGAGCACCTGTAAGGTCAAGTCCATGTGTATATTCCATTCCTGAAGACGTAGAGGAGCCCATGCAGATGGGTCTCTCCCGGCTGTCTCCTGAAGAAAGAGCCAGAAGGCAAAATTCTGGTCTTTGTCTGTACTGTGGGGGTAAGGGGCATTTTGCTCGTAATTGTCCGAACAAGTCAGGAAACGCTTTGACCAGGTGAATTGTGAGGGGGTTCACCTAGGTCTGCAGCTTATCTCCTCGAATAACTCCCTTTTAGTCCCAGTTAAAGTTTCCTTTGGCAGCCTCAGTTCTTCGGTGTCGGCTTTTGTTGACAGTGGAGCTGCAGGAAACTTTATGGATTTAACTTGGGCTAAGGCCTTAGGCATTCCTCAGTTACCTTTGGGTAGGTGTGTCACCATGCATGGCTTAGATGGGAGTCCGCTGTCTAATGGGATTATTTCTCTCCGTACACCCCCTGTACTACTTACAGTAGGAGCTCTACATTCCGAGAAAATCGAGTTCTTTCTTACACATTGCCCAGCAGTTCCAGTTGTTCTGGGTCACCCTTGGCTGGCCTTTCATAATCCCACCATTGATTGGCGGTCGGGGGAGATTTCACATTGGGGTACTTTTTGTGATAAGGAATGTATCACGTTTCCAGTCAGAGTAGCAGCTATCATTCCAGAACTCATTCCGGTGGAATACCAGGAGTTTGCTGATGTTTTCTCCAAAGGCAATGCGGACATTCTGCCTCCCCATTGGCCTTATGATTGTGCTATTGAGTTAATTCCTGGTGCCGCATTGCTAAAGGGAAGATTATATGCGTTATCCGGGCCAGAAACTGCGGCTATGAATGATTATGTAAAGGAGAGCCTTGAGAAAGGATTTATTAGACCATCAAAATCTCCTTTAAGTGCAGGCTTCTTCTTTGTGGAGAAAAAGGATGGCTCGCTTAGACCTTGCATTGATTTTAGAGCCCTGAATAAGATCTCAGTTAAAAACACCTATCCTTTGCCGTTGATTTCTGTACTCTTTGATCAGTTACGTTCTGCTGTGATTTTTTCTAAAATTGACCTTAGAGGAGCGTACAACCTCATCCGAATTAAATCTGGAGATGAGTGGAAAACGGCCTTCAGTACTCAGTCGGGTCACTACGAATACCTGGTGATGCCGTTCGGCCTGTCCAATGCTCCGGCAGTTTTTCAAGACCTCATTAACGATGTGCTCCGTGACTTCCTAGGGAAATTCGTGGTCGTTTACTTAGACGACATCCTGATTTTTTCTGAATCAATGGAACAACATGTTACCCAGGTGTGTCTGGTTCTTCAAAAGTCACGTGAGAATCATTTATATGCCAAGCTGGAGAAGTGTGAGTTTCATGTCACGGAAGTATCTTTTTTAGGGTACATAATTTCCCCTCAGGGATTTTCCATGGAACCAAAGAAACTCCAGGCCATCCTTAGTTGGGCGCAACCCACCAATTTAAAAGCAATTCAGCGCTTTTTAGGGTTTGCGAATTATTATAGGAGGTTCATTCATTCTTTTTCTGACCTGGTTGCTCCCATTGTAGCTCTGACAAAGAAAGGAGCGGATCCTACCAACTGGTCGCGTGAAGCTGAGTTGTCCTTCCGGGCCTTGAAACAAGCCTTTGTCTCGGCTCCAGTCCTCAGACATCCTAATCCGGAATTGCCCTTTGTGGTGGAGGTTGATGCCTCGGAGGTTGGAGTGGAGGCTATCCTTTCTCAAAAGGATCCGGAGTCTCTGGAGTTACATCCTTGTGCCTTTATGTCCAGGAAATTCTCCTCCGCTGAATCCAACTATGACGTTGGTAATCGGGAGTTACTGGCGGTAAAGTGGGCTTTCGAGGAGTGGAGGCATTGGCTGTAGGGAGCAAAACATACTATTTCGGTATTGACTGACCATAAGAACCTGCAATACATTGAATCGGCTAAGCGGCTTAATGCCCGGCAGGCACGTTGGGCATTATTTTTTTATGCGTTTCAAATTTATAATCACTTTCAGGCCTGGTTCCAAGAATACTAAGGCTGATGCCCTGTCACGTAGCTTTCTTCCGGTTCACAATAACAATCCTGTTACCCCCATACTTCCATCTTCGGTCATCTGGGCGGGCCTCACACAAGATTTATTTACCCAGTTAAAACAGCTTCAACACCAAGCTCCTAAAATTACTCCTGCTGGTCGTCTTTACGTCCCTGAGTTTTTGAGAGCTACTGTTTTAACGGAATTTCATGATAACAAAGTTTCAGGGCATCCAGGAGTCTCTAAGACATTGGAGTTAGTCTCTCGCTCAGTATGGTGGCCTGGTCTTTCTAAAGACGTCAAGGAATTTGTTTATTCATGTCAGGTTTGTGCACAGCATAAGGTTCCCCGTTCCTTGCCCATCGGGCAACTTATGCCCTTAAATGTTCCTCTCAGGCCGTGGTCTCATATTTCCATGGATTTTGTGGTTGACCTTCCCCTTTCAGCCGGATTCCGAGTCATATGGGTGGTAGTGGACCGTTTTAGTAAAATGGCTCATTTTATTGCTCTTCCCCGATTGCCTTCTACCCAAGGGTTGGCAGTTTTGTTTCTCCGCCATGTATTCAGGCTTCATGGGTTGCCTACTGATATTGTTTCTGATCGGGGTCCACAATTCATCGCACAATTCTGGAAATGTTTTTGTGCCTCATTGAAGATGAAATTGTCGTTAACATCCGGTTACCACCCACAATCCAACGGGCAAACCGAACGAGTTAACCAATCATTGAAACAATATTTGCGCTTGTATTCAGCCAAACTCCAGAATGATTGATCCGAGTTTCTTCCGTTGGCTGAATTTGCTTACAATAATTCTTGTCATTCCTCCACTAAAGAGTCTCCATTCTTTTCAGTTTTTGGTTTTCACCCCAGAGCTAAT
Organism: Pseudophryne corroboree; assembly: GCF_028390025.1. Lineage (NCBI taxonomy): Eukaryota > Metazoa > Chordata > Amphibia > Anura > Myobatrachidae > Pseudophryne > Pseudophryne corroboree. Next base: position 312,440,881 of record NC_086452.1, on the reverse strand, counting down.
TCTTTTTTTCATCATTCCTCAGTCTCCTCGCTTACCTTAACCTCCCATCTCAGAGCCATTTGGAAAAAGGTGCACCTTGCTCTCAGAAAAGCGGCCTTTCGAGAGAAGAAATTTTCTGACAGGCTCCGACGTCCTTGCACTTTTAAGGTGGGAGATAGGGTGTGGTTGTCGACTCGCAACATCAAGCTTCGACAATCCTCGGCTAGACTGGGACCCAAATTTATTGGGCCATTTCTTATTATTAAAAGAGTCAACCCAGTTGTCTTTCGGTTACGTTTACCAAGATCTCTCAGGATTGGAAATACGTTTCATTGTTCCCTGTTGAAACAATACGTTTCTTCCAGTAGATTTCCTCGGAAGATCTCTCAGGGTAGATCTCCAGTGGATGTACAGGGACAACAGGATTTCTTGGTAGAGAAGGTTCTCGATTCCAAATTGTCCCGGGATCGGCTGTATTTTCTGGTTCACTGGAAAGGCTATGGTCCGGAGGAAAGGTCTTGGGTCCTGGATAAGGATCTTCATGCCCCGAGGCTCAAGAGGGCATTTTTTCGGGAATTTCCTCAGAAACCTGGCTTTAGGGGTTCCTTGACCCCTCCTCAAGGGGGGTTACTGTTAGGCGCCGGGGTCCGCTTGATGGTCTGCGCGGCGCGGCGCCTAGCAACTAGAGACGCCGTGCACGTACAGCCGCCGGCTCCCTAGCAACGCTAGACGCCGGGCGTGCTGAGCCGCACGGACCCTAGCAACGGGGACGCCACTGGCGGACCGCGTTCCCCGTTGCTAGGCTTTAGGAAATTAAGATATTCACCTGCTCTCTGGCCGTGCAGCAAGGCAGCGGCACGGCATTTATTCTAATCAGCCTTTAGCAGCTGATTGGAGGACTCCTTGTTAAATACACTCCCAGGGCTTCTCACAGACGCCGGTAATAGCTTCCTGCATGCTGCCTTTGTTTGCTGAGAGTCTGTTTCCAGTCCTGCTGTATCCGGTCATTCCAGTCCTCAGAAGTCCTGTATTCGGGAGTTGTCATCTCATCCCAAGGAGGTCGTTTTGTTCCCTGGAGTCCTGACTGATCACCGTTTTATATCCAGTGGTGTTCGTGAGTTGCGGCTCTGCCGTGTGTTGCGGCTCAGCCGCTTTACCTTTTATTTTGTGTTTGGAGCATTTGCGGAGGGTTCCGCTTCCACAAGTCCTCTCTGGTACTCGGCGGTGCCGGGTAGGAGAATTGGACAAGTGGATATTTTGGTTGTCCTTTTCCCTGGCGGTTTCTCCGCACATATTATAGTTTTGAGTTTGCTTAGCCCCTGGCCTGGTTGTTTAGTTAGAGGGCCTCTTGTTATCACCCTGTCTCGGGTTTCCCTTTGTCTCTCATTAAGACCGGGGGGCATCGAAGTTGGGCAGACATAATCCGCCCTTCAAACGCGGCTGCCAAGGGCTCAAGAAACCATAGTCTCGCAGGGGATTTCTGACAACACGGGTGAGACAACAGAGTTAGGGCGCCAGGGGCTATTTTCCTGTCCTGCTCCCTTCCCCAGCATTCCGTTCCAGTGCTCCGGTCCTTGCCATAAGATCTCCTCTGACCAGAGTGCTGGAATCATAACAATATGGGCTTTTATGTGACAAAGCCTTTAATTCCGACACTCGCCTAGCCGAAGCCAAGGCTAATAACATGACCACCTTCCACGTTAGGTATTTCAACTCCACCGTTTGAAGTGGTTCAAACCAGTGTGATCTTAGAAAACTTAACACCACGGTAAGGTCCCAAGGTGCCACCGGAGGCACAAAAGGAGGCTGAATATGCAGCACTCCTTTTACAAAAGTCTGAACCTCTGGAAGAGAAGCCAATCCTTTTTGAAAGAAAATGGATAAGGCCGAAATCTGGACCTTAATAGAGCCTAATTTTAGGCCCAAATTCACTCCAGTTTGTAGAAAGTGAAGGAAACGGCTCAGATGGAATTCTTCCGTAGGAGCATTCCTGGCCTCACACCAAGAAACATATTTTCGCAATATACGGTGATAATGTTTTGACGTTACATCCTTCCTAGCCTTTATCAGCATAGGGATGACCTCAACCGGAATGCCTTTCTCTGCTATGATCCGGCGTTCAACCGCCACGCCGTCAAACGCAGCTGCGGTAAGTCTTGGAACAGACAGGGCCCCTGCTGCAACAGGTCCTGTCTTAGAGGAAGAGGCCACAGATCTTCTGTGAGCTTTTCCTGCAGATCCGGATACCAGGTTCTCCGTGGCCAATCTGGAACAATGAGAATTGTCTGTACTCCTCTTCTTCTTATGATTCTCAATACCTTGGGGATGAGAGGAAGAGGAGGAAACACATAGACCGACTGGAACACCCACGGTGTCACCAGGGCGTCCACTGCCACCGCGAGAGGGTCTCTTGACCTGGCGCAATACCTCTGCAGTTTCTTGTTTAGGCGGGACCAACATCATGTCCATCTGGGGCAGGCCCCACTGACTTGCAATCTGTGCGAAGACTTCCTGATGAAGTCCCCACTCTCCTGGATGTAGATCGTGTCTGCTGAGGAAGTCTGCTTCCCAGTTGTCCACTCCCGGAATGAACACCGCTGACAGTGCGCCCACATGATTTTCCGTCCAGCGAAGAATCCTGGTGGCTTCCGCCATCGTCACTCTGCTCCTTGTGCCGCCTTGGCGGTTTACATGAGCTACTGCGGTGACGTTGTCTGACTGGATCAGAACCGGTTGGTCGCGAAGTAAGGTCTCCGCTTGAAGTAGGGCGTTGTATACGGCCCTTGGTTCCAAGATGTTGATGTGAAGACAAGTCTCTTGACTTGACCAAAGACCTTGGAAATTTCTTCCCTGTGTGACTGCTCCCCAACCTCGGAGGCTCGCGTCCGTGGTCACCAGGATCCAGTCCTGAATGCCGAACCTGCGGCCCTCTAGAAGGTGAGCACTCTGCAGCCACCACAGGAGAGATACCCTGGCCCTGGGGGATAGGGTGATCAACTGATGAATCTGTAGATGTGACCCGGACCACTTGTCCAGTAGGTCCCCTTGGAAAGTCCTCGCATGGAACCTGCCGAAGGGAATGGCCTTGTATGATGCCACCATCTTTCCCAGGACTCGAGTGCAGTGATGCACTGACACCTGTCTTGGTTTCAATAGGTTCCTGACCAGAGTCATGAGTTCCTGGGCCTTCTCTATCTGAAGGTAAACCCATTTCTGGTCCGTATCCAGAATCATACCCAAGAAGGGCAGACGAGTCATAGGATCCAACTGTGACTTCGGGATATTGAGAATCCAGCCGTGTTGCTGTGACACCCTCAGCGAAAGTGACACCCTGTTCAACAACTGCTCTTTTGATCTCGCCCTTATTAGGAAATCGTCCAAGTATGGGATAATTGTGACTCCTTGCTTGCGTAGGAGCACCATCATTTCCGCCAATTAACCTGAAATTGGTAATGACAATACTGTACCGCAATTCTCAGGTACGCCTGATGGGGTGGATAAATGGGAACATGAAGGTATGCCGCCTTTATGTCTAGATACACCATAAAATCCCCTCCTTCCAGGCTGGCGATGATCGCTGAGCGATTCCACTTTTAATTTGAACCTTTTCAAGTATAGGTTCAGAGATTTTAATTTTAAAATAGGTCTGACCGAACCGTCCGGTTTCGGGACTACAGCCAAGGTTGAGTAATATCCCCTTCCTTGTTGCAGGAGGGGAACATTGAGCACCACCTGTTGGAGATACAATGTGTGAATTGTATTTAATCTTATCTCCCTTTCTGGGGGAGAAGCCGGTAGGTCCGATAAGGAAAACCGGCGAGGAGGCACCTCCTTGAATTCCAGCTTGTAATCCTGAGAAACAATTTTTATTGCCCAGGGATCCACCTGTGAGTGAACTCAGATGTGGCTGAAGAGTCGAAGACGTGTTCCCACTGCGTAGCCCCAGCGTCATGCGGTGGATTTTAGTAGAGGCCGGGGAGGACTTCTGTTCCTGGGAACTAGCTGTGCCCTGTGCCCTTACCTCTGGTAAGAAAGGACGCTCCTCGTACTTTCTTGTTTTTCTGCGACCGAAAGGACTGCATTTTATAATGTCTTGCTTTCTTAGGCTGTGAGGGAATATAAGGCAAAAGATCAGAATTACCAGCTATAGCTGTGGAGACCAGGTCCGAGAGCCCTTCTCCACACCATTCCTCAGCCTTGTAAGGTAAAACCTCCATATGCCTCTTTTAGTCGGCATCACCTGTCCATTGCATGTTCCACAGGACACGTCTAGCAGAAATCGACATAGCATTGACTCTAAAACTCAGTAAACCAATGTCTCTTTGGGCATGTCTTATATATGAGACAGCATCTTTTACATATATATATATATATATATATATATCTCCTAGGGTCAATAACATGGTATCCTTATCTAGGGTTTCAATCTCCGCTGATAAGTTATCTGTCCACGCTTCTACAGCGCTATAAACCCATGCCGACACTATCGCCGGTCTGAGTAGTGTACCAGAATGTGTAAATGGACTTCAAAGTACTTTTACTGCATGCTATCTGCAGGATCCCTGAGGATAGCTGTTAAGTCAGCGCTACCTTTTGGGTAAACGTGTCAATGCCTTGTCCACCCTAGGGGAAGATTCCCATCGTATCCAGGCCCTAGCAGGGAAAGGATACGCCATGAGGATTCTTTTTGGGAATCTGCAGTTTCTTGTCTGGAGATTCCCGCTCTTTTTCTTCATGAGAGGAGGGAAATTTACCTCAGCTTTCTTCCCCTTAAACATGTGTACCCTTGTGTCAGGGACAGATGAGTCATCAGTGATATGCAAAACATCTTTTATTACAATAATCATATATTGAATACTTTCCTGCCAGTTTTGGCTGTAACTTTGCATTATCGTAGTCGACACTGGAGTCAGACTCCGTTTCGGTATCAGTGTCTATTATTTTGGATAGTGGGCGTTTTGAGACTCTGAAGGTCCCTGCGACATAGAGACAGACATGGGTAGATTCCCTGTCTGTTCTCTAATCTTTTGTGCAATAAATTTACCTTAGCACTTAATTTCACCTATCCAATCAGGTGTCGGCGTTGTCGACGGAGACACCACACACACACATTTGCTCCATCTCCTCCGTAGGAGAGCCTTTTACCTCAGACATGTCGACACACCCGTACCGACACACCACACACTCAGGGAATGCTCTTTCTGAAGACAGTTCCCCCACAAGGCCCTTTGGAGAGACAGAGAGAGAGTATGCCAGCACACACCCCAGCGCTATATGACCCAGGAAAAAACACAGCAATTTAATGTTTTCCCAGTAGCGCTATTAATATTATCTGCGCCGAATTATAAGCCCCCCCCCTCTTCTTTAAAACCCTCTCTTCTACCGTGGTATAAGCAGGGGAGAGTCCGGAGAGCTTCCTCTCAGCGGTGCTGTGGAGAAAAACATGGCGCTGGTGAGTGCTGCGGGAGAAGCGGGCTTCAGTTCCGCTCAAAGTGTAAAATTGGCGGGGGCTCTTACATATATACAGTGTCCAGCTGTATATATGTCCTTTTTTGCCAAATTGAGGTTTATATTGCTGCCTAGGGCGCCCCCCCCTGCGCCCTGCACCCTTACAGTGACCGGAGTGCGTGAGGTGTATGGTAGCAATGGCGCACAGCTGCAGTGCTGTGCGTTACCTCAGTGAAGATCACGAAGTCTTCTGCCGCCTTTGAAGCCTTCTTTCTTCTCATACTCACCCGGCTTCTATCTTCTGGCTCTGCGAGGAGGACGGCGGCGCGGCTCTGGGACGAACTCCAGAGTGAGACCTGTGTTCCGACTCCCTCTGGAGCTAATGGTGTCCAGTAGCCTAAGAAACAGGACCTTGAAACTCAGAGAAGTAGGGCTGTTTCTCTCTCTCCTCAGTCCCACGATGCAGAAAATACTTTCTTAGCAGGAAACTCAGATGAGCTCCCTGCAGTGCACCCATCTCCTCTGGGCACAGTATCAAACTAAGGTCTGGAGGAGGGGCATAGAGGGAGGAGCCAGTGCACACCCAGAGTCAAAGTCTTTCTTAAAGTGCCCATGTCTCCTGCGGAGCCCGTCTATCCCCATGGTCCTTACGGAGTCCCCAGCATCCTCTTGGACGTTAAAGTAATTTTGTTTCCGGAACATGGCGGGCGCCATGTTTCCGGAGACCTGCGCATGCGCAGTAGGCTCCTGCGCAGTGTCGGAGCCTACAGCGCCATGGAGAGAAGGGGGCCCACCCGGAGTCTGCACACGGGCCCCCTCCTCGCTTAAGACGCCCCTGGCTCTCCACCACTACTCCAATCCTGGTCCCTGATCCATACTAATACTCACATTTTGCACTCAATTCCCTCTACTAATCCCTCCCTACCCCATAATTTTAAAATAGGTAGGGGGCAGCCAATAATTTGTGCCTAGGGGCGACCTGACCCATAAATTCGCCACAGGCTCCCAGGCGTAATTACCTGATCCTGGAGAGAAATAGAGAGAGGCAAGTGAACAGGCTGTGCTTCCTCCACCCAGACCACTGCTCCAGCTCTTCGCAGCCCCCTGTAGTGACACTGCATGCACAATGTGCTGCATAGGCATACAGGATCCTATACTATAGACAATAGTTCTGTGTATCACACCACTGGCCCTCACATGCATGCAGTGCACATACACATGGGATCCCGGCAGTCAGAATACCGATGCCCGAATCCCATTATGGATCGAAATGCTGGCGCCAAAATAATGAGATGAGGTTAGGTTTAGGGACCACTGGGAGGCTTACGGTTAGACTGCGGGGGGGGGGGGGGGGTTAGGATCAGGCTGCTGGTAAGGAAGGTTAGGGATTAGGTATAGCATACTTACCTAGTAGGTGTCGGAATCCTAAGCGTCCGGATGACCCTATCAATATTCTGACTGCCAGCATCCCAAGTGCCCGATATCATCCCATACACATAGCCCAGTGACCAGCTACTGAACAACTCCAGCTGCTGCAGAACATCTTGCAGCATCTGTGCATTCAATTATTATAATGACAATTGTATTCCTTGTGTGTGTGTGTGTGTATATTTCAAGTTCAGAACATTCCCCTGGAATAGCATAACTAAACAGCTTCAAACATCATTAGACTTGTTCAGAACATAAAAACATGTTCCCTCGCAGGCTCGCCACAAGTTACTATTCCCAATAGATGTCAAGGAACTTGAGTATATATATATATACATATTTATGACAATACGGATGGTATAATGGTTAGTATTACTGCCTCACAGCACTGAGGTTATGCCCACCATGGCCCTGTGTGGAGTTTGTATATTCTCCCCATGTTTGCGTGGGTTTCCTCTGGGTGCTCCGGTTTTCCCCAACAATGCAAAAAATAAGATTTTAAATCTACCGGTAAATCTATTTCTCCTAGTCCGTAGAGGATGCTGGGGACTCCGTAAGGACCATGGGGTATAGACGGGCTCCGCAGGAGACATGGGCACCTAAAAAGAACTTTGACTATGGGTGTGCACTGGCTCCTCCCTCTATGCCCCTCCTCCAGACCTCAGTTAGAGAACTGTGCCCAGAGGAGATGGACAATACAAGGCAGGATTTAGCAATCCAAGGGCAAGATTCATACCAGCCCACACCAATCATACCATGTAACCTGGAACATACATAACCAGTTAACAGTATGAACAAACGACAGTAACGGTCCAAGACCTATTCCAACTGTAACATAACCCTTATGTAAGCAACAACTATATACAAGTCTTGCAGAGTTTCCGCACTGGGACGGGCGCCCAGCATCCTCTACGGACTAGGAGAAATAGATTTACCGGTAGGTTTAAAATCTTATTTTCTCTTACGTCCTAGAGGATGCTGGGGACTCCGTAAGGACCATGGGGTTTATACCAAAGCATCCAATCGGGCGGGAGAGTGCGTATGACTCTGCAGCACCGACTGAGCAAACGCTAGGTCCTCATCAGCCAGGGTATCAAACTTGTAGAATTTAGCAAAAGTGTTTGACCCCGACCAAGTCGCCACTCGGCAAAGTTGTAATGCCGAGACGCCTCGGGCAGCCGCCCAAGAAGAGCCCACCTTCCTAGTGGAATGGGCCTTAACCGAATTTGGTACCGGCAAGCCAGCCGTAGAATGAGCCTGCTGAGTCGTATTACAGATCCAGCAAGCAATAGTCTGCTTCGAAGCAGGTGCGCCAATCTTATTAGCAGCATACAGGACAAACAGAGCCTCTGTTTTCCTAATTTTAGCCGTTCTGGCTACATAAATCTCTAAGGCCCTGACTACATCAAGGTATCTGGAAATACTCCAGGTCACTTGTAGCCACAGGCACCACAATAGGTTGATTCATATGGAATGAAGAAACCACTTTAGGCAAAAATTGCGGACGTGTTCTCAATTCAGCTCGATCCACATGAAAAATCAAGTAGGGGCTTTTGTGTGACAAAGCCGCCAATTCAGACACTCGCCTTGCTGATGCCAAGGCCAACAGCATGACCACCTTCCAGGTAAGAAATTTCAACTCAACCTTGGTAAGCGGTTCAAACCAGTGTGATTTTAAGAACTGCAACACCACGTTCAAGTCCCATGGTGCCACTGGGGGCACAAAAGGGGGCTGGATGTGCAGCACTCCCTTTACAAACGTCTGGACTTCTGGAAGAGAAGCCAATTCCTTCTGAAAGAAAATCGAGAGGGCCGAAATCTGTACCTTAGCAGAGCCTAATTTCAGGCCCATATCCACTCCTGTCTGTAGGAAGTGGAGAAAACGACCCAGATGAAAATCTTCCGTAGGCGCATTCTTGGATTCACACCAATACACATACTTTCGCCAGATACGGTGCTAATGTTTTACCGTCACCTCCTTCCTAGCCTTTATTAAAGTAGGGATGACCTCTTCCGGAATCCCCTTTTTCGCTAGGATTCGGCGTTCAACCGCCATGCCGTCAAACGTAACCGCGGTAAGTCTTGAAATACACAGGGCCCCTGTTGCAACAGGTCTTCCCTGAGAGGAAGAGGCCAGGGATCTCCTGTGAGCATCTCTTGTAGATCCAAGTACCAGGCCCTTCGAGGCCAGTCTGGGACAACGAGTATCGTCTGTACTCTTCTTCGTCTTATGATCCTCAACACTTTTGTGATGAGAGGAAGAGGAGGAAACACGTAGACCGATTTGAACACCCACGGTGTTACCAGAGCGTCTACTGCTACTGCCTGAGGGTCCCGAGACCTGGCACAATACCTCCGAAGCTTTCTGTTGAGGCGTGACGCCATCATGTCTATTTGAGGAGCTCCCCAAAGACGCGTTACGTCTGCAAAGACTTCTTGATGAAGTCCCCACTCTCCTGGATGGAGATCGTGTCTGCTGAGGAAGTCTGCTTCCCAGTTGTCCACTCCCGGAATGAAGACAGCCGACAGAGCGCTTACATGATTTTCCGCCCAGCGAAGGATCCTTGTGGCTTCCGCCATCGCGACTCTGCTTCGTGTCCCGCCTTGGTGGTTCACATGAGCCACTGCTGTGACATTGTCTGATTGAATCAGAACCAGTAGGTTTCGAAGAAGACTCTCCGCTTGTCTAAGGCCGTTGTAAATGGCCCTGAGTTCCAACACATTGATGTGTAGACAGGACTCCTGGTCTGACCAAAGACCCTGAACATTTTTTTCCCTGTGTGACCGCTCCCCATCCTCGGAGGCTCGCGTCCGTGGTAACCAGGATCCAATCCTGAATTCCGAACCTGCGACCCTCCAGGAGGTGAGCACTTTGCCACCACCACAGGAGGGACCCCCTGGCCCCTGGGGACAGAGTTATTTTCCGATGTAAGTGCAGATGGGACCCGGACCACTTGTCCAGAAGGTCCCATTGAAAAGTCCTTGCATGGAACCTTCCGAAGGGAATGGCCTCGTAGGCCGCCATCATTTTTTCCAGAACTCGAGTGCATTGGTGAACTGACACCCTTTTCGGTTTTAGCAGGTCTCTGACCATGTTCTGGATGTCCTGGGCTTTCTCTATTGGGAGGAAGACCTTCATTTGTTATGTATCCAGTATCATACCTAGGAACGGTAGTCGAGTTGTCGGAATCAACTGTGACTTCGGTAGATTTAGAATCCAACCGTGTTGCTGTAGCACTCCCAGAGAGAGCGCAACACTGCTCAGCAATTTCTCCCTTGATCTCGCTTTTATCAGGAGATCGTCCAAGTATGGGATAATTGTGACTCCATGCTTGCGCAGGACCACCATCATTTCCGCCATTATCTTGGTGAAAATCCTCGGGGCCGTGGAGAGTCCAAATGGCAACGTCTGAAATTGGTAATGACAATCCTGTACAGCGAATCTCAGGTATTCCTGATGGGGGGCATATATGGGGACATGAAGGTACGACACCATAAACTCCCCTTCCTCCATGTTGGCTATTATCGCTCTGAGAGATTCCATTTTGAATTTGAATCTTTTTATGTACAGGTTTAGGGATTTCAGATTGAAAATAGGTCTGACCGAACCGTCCGGTTTCGGGACCACAAATAGGGTTGAGTAGTAACCTCTTCCCTGCTGGTGCAGGGAAACCTTGATTATCACTTGCTGTATACACAGCGTCTGAATTGCAGCTAACACTATATCCCTTTCCGATGTGGAAGCTGGTAGGGCCGATTTGAAAAATCGGAGCGGGGGCACCTCCTCGAATTCCAATTTGTAACCCTGGGAAACTATGTCCAACACCCAGGGATTCAGGTCTGAACTGACCCAGGCCTGACTGAAAAGTCGAAGACGTGCCCCCACCGGTGCGGACTTCCTCAGGGGAGCCCCAGTGTCATGCTGTGGGTTTTGGAGCAGCCGGGGAGGACTTTTGTTCCTGGGCACCTGCCGAAGCAGGTGCTCTTTTGCCTCTGCCCTTACCTCTGGCGAGGAAAGAGGATCCCCGACCTCTTCTGGACTTGTGCGACCGAAAGGACTGCATCTGATAGGGTGTTACTTTCTTTTGCTGTTGGGGAATATATGGTAAAAAATTTGAATTACCTGCTGTAGCTGTGGAAACTAGGTCCGTCAGCCAATCCCCAAACAATACATCACCCTTATAGGGTAGTACTTCCATATGTTTTTTTGGAATCCGCATCACCCGTCCATTGGCGAGTCCATAAGGATCTTCTCGCTGAGATAGACATGGCATTGGCCCTAGAAGCTAGCAATCCAATGTCCCTTTGAGCATCACTCATAAATAAGACTGCATCTTTTATATGGGCTAGAGTTAAGATTATAGTATCCTTATCCATATTATCAAATTGATCTGTCAGCTCATCTGTCCAAGCTGCAATTGCGCTACACACCCATGCCGACGCAATTGTCAGCCTTAGCACAGCACCTGTATGAGAATAAATACACTTTAAGGTAGTTTCTTGCCTGCGATCTGCAGGGTCCTTAAGGGCCGCTGCGTCAGGAGACGGTAGCGCCACTTTCTTGGACAGGCGCGTCAGGGCCTTGTCGACAGTGGGGGGTGATTCCCAAATCTCCCTGTCCTGCTTAGGGAAGGGGTATGCCATATAAATTCTTTTGGGGATCTGCGGTCTCTTTTCCGGAGTCTCCCAAGCTTTTCCAAAGAATTCATTTAATTCATGAGATGTGGGAAAGTTAATAATCTGTTTCTTTTCCTTAAACATGTGTACCCTTGTGTCGGAGACCGAGGGTTCATCCTCAATATGCAACACATCCCTTATTGCCACAATCATACATTGAATGGTTTTAGCCACCCTAGGGTGCAATTTTACTTCGTCGTAGTCGACACTGGAATCAGAATCCGTGTCAGTAGTAGTGTCTTGTGTTAAGGGACGCTTTTGAGGCCCCGACGGGCCCTGTGAATCGGTCCAATCCGAGGATTGACCCCCTGATGTCCCCCCTAATTCAGCCTTATCAAGCCTTTTATGTAAAGATGCCACACTTGCATTCAACATATGCCACATGTCCATCCAATCCGGAGTCGGCACAACCGACGGGGCACACCACTCATTTGCTCCACCTCCTCCTTGGAGAAGCCTTCCGCCTCAGACATGTCGACACGCACGTACCGACACCACACACACACAGGGATTAACCTATAAGAGGACAAAACCCCATCCAGGCCGTAAGGAGAGACAGAGAGAGAGTATGCCAGCACACACCAGCGCTTAAAAACACTGGAAAATATATGACCAGATAGCGCTTTTCTATATATAATATACCAATTCCCACTCACTGCGTCGCTAATGTGCCCCCCTCCTCTTTTTTCCAGCCTGTGAAGTTCAGCAGGGGAGAGACCAGGGAGCCAGCGTTTTCCTCATGCAGCTTCTGTGGAGAAAATGGCGCTGGTTAGTGCTGAGGATCAAGCCCCGCCCACCCGACGGCGGGCTTCGGTCCCAGTGATTTTTCAATTAAAATGGCGGGGGATCATAGATTTACTGCCTCCGCAGCCTAATCAATCTGCATGTGCCCAAATGTGAGGTTTATTGCTGCCCAGTGCGCCCCCCACCCTTTAGTGCTGCTCTGTGTGTGTGTGACTGGGAGCAATGGCGCAAGATCTGATGTCTTCTGCCGCCTAACATGTCTTCTGCCTTCTCATTCGGCTTCTATCTTCGGCATCTGTGAGGAGGACGGCGGCGCGGCTCCGGGACGAACCCCAGGTGAGACCTGTGTTCCGACTCCCTCTGGAGCTAATGGTGTCCAGTAGCCTTAGAAGCAGTGCCCAACTTGACAAGCCAGCTTTGCTTCTCTCTCCTCGGTCCCACGATGCAGGCAGCCTGTTGCCAACAGGACTCCCTGAAAATAAAAAACCTAACAAAATTCTTCTTCAACAGAAAACTCTGGAGAGCTCTCTGCAGTGCACCCATTCTCCTCTGGGCACAAGATCTAACTGAGGTCTGGAGGAGGGGCATAGAGGGAGGAGCCAGTGCACACCCATAGTCAAAGTTCTTTTTAGGTGCCCTATCTCCTGCGGAGCCCGTCTATACCCCATGGTCCTTACGGAGTCCCCAGCATCCTCTAGGACGTAAGAGAAATATACATTACTTAACCCTAGTATGAATGTGTGTGCATGTACATGTGGTAGGAAATTTATTGGGGGAGTTGTACTAAGCGTTGAAAAGTGATACATTTCAAGGTGATAAAGTACCAGCCAATCAGCTCCTAACTGTCATGTTACAGGCTGGGTTTGAAAAATGACAGATAGAAGCCGATTGACAGGTTCTTTATGACCATGAAATTTATCACTTAGTACATCTAGTAGAGATTGTAAGCTCCACTGGAGCAGAGACTGATGTGAAGGCTGGTGCTAAATCGGAGTGGGAGAAGGGACCTTCTGACGTCACTAGGGGAGGAGACACGTCACCAGGGGGAGGAGCTACTGCCGAACAGGGTACCTAAAAAGTACGCTTGCCACTCTTTGGGCTCGGTGGCTCGCCACCTGATTACTAAAGGTAATAGTTGGTGGCGTGGATAGTAGAGGAACTATCCCGCTGGCCTAGCTCCTCCCCTTTCTGTCGTGGCTCCTCCCCCTGACGTAAAAGGTCCCTTAGGCCACTTGAATCTAGCATCTACCCTGATGTGAATGGGCAAATATTCGTGGAATATATGTGCGCTATATAAATAACTGGTATTATGTATACAGTATAATACTGCCACCTCATTGTCCATTATGTCGGATCCAGCCCCCTACTCTGTCAGATCCTTCTTCTTTTCTGACCCCAAACACTTCCTTGTTCTGGCGGAGTGCTGGCTGGTGAGGGGGCCCTTTCAAAATTGTGCTGTGGGGTCCACAAAGGTCTAGTTACGCCCTGGTTGTAAATGTAAACTTGCTTATTATCTGAAGTCATCAAACTTCTATCACACACAAACATTATACAGTACCGACTTCTATAAAAACCCCCACTAAAAAAAAAATTATGACTAGGCTCAACGAAAATACCCCAGCAACAAGACGTCTGGAATGCCACTGCAGCGCACAGCCCCGGACTACTGCTCCCAGACACGTTAGCGCGGCCCAGATCAGCGCCATGTTCTTCCTGCTGACACTGCAGAACTACAACCCCCAGAGCCGCCCGCGGCGCGTATGCGCAGTTCCTCCTGTGTTGAGTATGGCTACGGTGCTGTCCAGAGCTCTGAAGCTGCCAGGTGAGAGCTAATGCATATAACGGTGCGTGGGGTGGCTATATAAAGCGGGGGATATAGGACCCGGGTGTGGTGCTAAGCCACGGTAGGAATGGTCATCGGTGGGTTAAGTCACGGTGCGTGATGACTGTCATAGGCTTGTTTGGGAACTGCAAATTGGTTTATTTGCAATCCATAGAAATGGGGATGTACTAAAAGGATGATCATTAACTAAAAGAATATACATTGTTTGTTTTATAGCAGAAACAACATTATTGTGTTTAATGATATTGATGCCTATAGTATAGTGGAGATCCTAAAGTGCATATACAGTATTAATGTCTTTGTCCTGCATGTTATGGCATGATATAGCATACCCCCAAGCAGGGGACAAGTTGGAGCCTCTCCCATTGAAAACATCACTCTAGGCAGATAAAAAAGCTGCTAGAGGTGGTGATTCTATGTTCATATAATGGTGCTATCCTATTATGGGATCTATTTACTAAGCCTTGGATGGAGATAAAGTCGCTGGAGATAAAGTACCAGCCAATCAGCTCCTAACTGTCATTTTTCAAACAGCCTGTGGCATAGCAGTTAGGAGCCTATTGGCTGGTACTTTATCTCCATCCAAGGCTTAGTAAATAGACCCCTATATGTGTGGCAAATGCACCTTCTATGACTGCTGTCTGTGAGCCTACTGTTGTATTGTCGTAGTAAAAATACTTTACTTTATAGTAGTGTCTTTCATTATAATGAGAAATTTATGGTGGTCAAATGTTTGGAGCATGTTTTTCTACTTACTGTTTCTCTGTACAGAGCCAGGTATGTTTTTGATGTGCACTGTTGGTGTTTTAAGTTCTCAGACGTGAAAAAAGATAAGAGTGCAGCTAAAACATAAGCATGAGCTGGATTAGGAAGGACATTTAAAAAAGCCTTTTCTTTTCACTGAAAATATCTGCTCACATTGAAACACAAACGAAAAGCTCATGCGTTCAGTTCTCTAGCATTCAAGAAACATGGAAAGGTGAAATGTTTGTATTGTCCCTGTACAGTGAGTTTTAATTTTCCATACTGTACATTTACAACACACGCACCAAACTTATGTTAAAACCTTATCTAGACAGACTTCAATTTCATTTCTCTTACGTCCTAGAGGATACTGGGGACTCCGTAAGGACCATGGGGGGTATAGACGGGCTCCGCAGGAGACATGGGCACCTAAAAGAACTTTTCCTATGGGTGTGCACTGGCTCCTCCCTCTATACCCCTCCTCCAGACCTCAGTTAGATTCTGTGCCCAGAGGAGAAGGGTACACTGCAGAGAGCTCTCCTGAGTTTTCTGTGGAAAAATAATTTTGTTAGGTTTTTTATTTTTAGGGAGTCCTGTTGGCAACAGGCTCCCTGCATCGTGGGACTGAGGGGAGAGAAGCAGACCTACTTAACTGATAGGCTCTGCTTCTTAGGCTACTAGACACCATTAGCTCCAGATGGAGTCGGAACACAGGTCTCACCCTGGGGTTCGTCCCGGAGCCGCGCCGCCGTCCTCCTCACAGATGCCGGAAGATAGAAGCCAGGTGAGTTTGAGAAACAAGAAGACATCTCAGGCGGCAGAAGACTTAAGATCTTCATGAGGTAAGGCGCGCAGCGGTAAGCTGCGTGCCATTGCTCCCATACACAGCACACAGACCGCACTGATGGGTGCAGGAAGGGGGGGCGCCCTGGGCAGCAATAAACCTCGTTTTTGGGCAATAAGGTGCTATTAGGCTAATAGATGATCCCCGGCCATGTTTGTGAAAATTGAAGAGGGACCGAAGCCCGCCGCTGGGGGGGCGGAGCTTGATCCCTCAGCACTAACCAGCGCCATTTTCTCCACAGAGCTGCATGAGAAACACTGGCTCCCCGGACTGTTCCCCGCTGAACGCTTCAGAGGTTGGAAAAAAGAAAGGGGGGGCACATTGGCGCGCAGTGAGTGGGAAATTGTGTGTATATATATATATATATATATATATATATATATATATATATGCGCTATCTGGTTTTTCCAGGGTCATTTGGGCGCTGGGTGTGTGCTGGCAACTCTCTCTCTGTCTCTCCTAAGTAAGTGACTCCGGTAAGACACATCTGTCTGTCACCACTGTTTTGTCCCTAATACCAATCTCTCCCGTGCCCTGTGTTCTGTCATGTCCCTGTCACCCCTGGCCTTGCCCTGTCACCCTTATCCTGGCCCTTTCACCCTTATCCTGGCCCTATCACCCTTATGCTGGCCCTGTTACCCCTATCCTGGCCCTGTCACCCCTGTGCTTGCCCTGTCAACCCTATACTGGCCCTGTCACCCCTGTCCTGGTCCTGCCGACCCTACCCTGGCCCCGTCACCCCTATCCTGTCCCCGTCACCCCTATCCTGTCCCCGTCACCCCTGTCCTGGCCCCGTCACCCCTGTCCTGACCCTGTCACCCCTGTCCTGACCCTGTCACCCCTGTCCTGACCCTGTCACCCCTGTCCTGACCCTGTCACCCCTGTCCTGACCCTGTCACCCCTGTCCTGACCCTGTCACCCCTGTCCTGACCCTGTCACCCCTGTCCTGACCCCGTCACACCTGTCCTGACCCTGTCACCCCTGTCTTGGCCCCTTCACCCCCGTTCTGACCCTGTCACCCTTGTCCTGGCCCCGTCACCCCAGTTCTGACGCTGTCATCCCTGTCCTGACCCTGTTACTGCATACCCTCCAACTACCTTTTTGGCAGGTACAGTACCCGCAGCGCCTCCAGACCCCTCCCCAATGCACCACACCTCCGCACCTTCCCCTCCACCACATGCGGCACTCCACCCCTCCCCCACACGCTGTGCCTCCAGACCCCCTACACCACCCGCGGCTCCCACTCCTCCGCCCCTTCACCACCCACAGCACCTCCAGACCCCCTCCACCATCCACCCCCCACACCTGCCCCCCTCCACCCGCAGCATCTGCAGACACCCTCCTCCATCCGGGGCCCCCCCAACCCACCCCTCCCCCACCCATGGCACCCCCGCACCTGCCCCTCCACCACCTGCAGCACCTCCGGACCTCCTTCCCCATCCACCGCACCACCCGTACCTGCCCCTCCTCTACCCACGGCGCCTGCGGACCCCTACGGCACCCCCGCCCCTTCCCATCCCACAGCACCTCGAGAACCCTTCACCCATCCGCAACATCCCCACCCCTGCCCCTCCCCCACCAGCAGTGCCTCTGGACCCCTCCCCCATCTGCAGCCCCCACTCCTCTGCCCCTCCCCCACATGCAGCACCTCCCGACCCTTCCCCATCCGGGCCCCCTCCACCCGTAGCATCTACAGACACCCTCCCTCATCCGCAGTCCTCCCCGCACCCGCTACATTCTGTACATCATGCCCTGCAGGTGCTGTACACGCCATCGCAAGGGGCTGCGCCTCCTTCACCATCGCACGCCCTTTCATTGTGCAATATTTCTCTGACGTCCTAGTGGATGCTGGGAACTCCAAAAGGACCATGGGGAATAGCGGCTCCGCAGGAGACTGGGCACAAAAGTAAAAGCTTTAGGACTACCTGGTGTGCACTGGCTCCTCCCCCTATGACCCTCCTCCAAGCCTCAGTTAGATTTTTGTGCCCGAACGAGAAGGGTGCACACTAGGTGGCTCTCCTGAGCTGCTTAGTGAAAAAGTTTAAGTATAGGTTTTTTTATTTTCAGTGAATCCTGCTGGCAACAGGTTCACTGCACCGAGGGACTAAGGGGAGAAGAAGCGAACTCACCTGCGTGCAGAGTGGATTGGGCTTCTTAGGCTACTGGACATTAGCTCCAGAGGGACGATCACAGGCCCAGCCATGGATGGGTCCCAGAGCCGCGCCGCCGGCCCCCTTACAGACCCAGAAGACAGAAGAGGTCCGGGAAATCGGCGGCAGAAGACGTCCTGTCTTCAATAAGGTAGCGCACAGCACCGCAGCTGTGCGCCATTGCTCTCAGCACACTTCACACTCCGGTCACTGAGGGTGCAGGGCGCTGGGGGGGGGCGCCCTGAGACGCAATAAAAACACCTTAAATGGCAAAAAATACATCACATATAGCTCCTGGGCTATATGGATGCATTTAACCCCTGCCAGTTTTTCCTTAAAAAAGCGGGAGAAAGGCCGCCGAGAAAGGGGCGGAGCCTATCTCCTCAGCACACTGGCGCCATTTTCCCTGACAGCTCCGTTGGAGGGAAGCTCCCTGACTCTCCCCTGCAGTCCTGCACTACAGAAACAGGGTAAAACAAGAGAAGGGGGGCACTAATTTGGCAGATAAATCAATACAGCAGCTATATAAGGGAAAAACACTTATATAAGGTTATCCCTGTATATATATAGCGCTCTGGTGTGTGCTGGCAAACTCTCCCTCTGTCTCCCCAAAGGGCTAGTGGGGTCCTGTCCTCTATCAGAGCATTCCCTGTGTGTGTGCGGTGTGTCGGTACGTTGTGTCGACATGTATGAGGAGGAAAATGGTATGGAGGCGGAGCAATTGCCTGTAATAGTGATGTCACCCCCTAGGGAGTCGACACCTGACTGGATGGTCTTATGGAAGGAATTACGTGATAGCGTCAGCACTTTACAAAAGACTGTTGACGACATGAGACAGCCGGCAAATCAGTTATTACCTGTACAGGCGTCTCAAACACCGTCAGGGGCTCTAAAGCGCCCGTTACCTCAGATGGTCGACACAGACCCAGACACGGACACTGACTCCAGTGTCGACGGTGAGGAAACAAACGTATTTTCCAGTAGGGCCACACGTTACATGATCACGGCAATGAAGGAGGTTTTGAACATTTCTGATACTACAAGTACCACAAAAAAGGGTATTATGTGGGGTGTGAAAAAACTACCCGTAGTTTTTCCTGAATCAGATGAATTAAATGAGGTGTGTGATGAAGCGTGGGTTTCCCCCGATAAAAAACTGCTAATTTCTAAAAAATTATTGGCATTATACCCTTTCCCGCCAGAGGTTAGGGCGCGTTGGGAAACACCCCCTAGGGTAGATAAGGCGCTCACACGCTTATCAAAACAAGTGGCGTTACCGTCTCCTGATACGGCCGCCCTCAAGGAACCAGCTGATAGGAAGCTGGAAAATATCCTAAAAAGTATATACACACATACTGGTATTATACTGCGACCAGCAATCGCCTCAGCCTGGATGTGCAGTGCTGGGGTGGCTTGGTCGGATTCCCTGACTGAAAATATTGATACCCTGGACAGGGACAGTATATTATTGACTATAGAGCATTTAAAGGATGCATTTCTATATATGCGAGATGCACAGAGGGATATTTGCACTCTGGCATCAAGAGTAAGTGCGCTGTCCATTTCTGCCAGAAGAGGGTTATGGACGCGACAGTGGTCAGGTGATGCGGATTCCAAACGGCATATGGAAGTATTGCCGTATAAAGGGGAGGAGTTATTTGGGGTCGGTCTATCGGACCTGGTGGCCACGGCAACGGCTGGGAAATCCACCTTTTTACCCCAGGTCACCTCTCAGCAGAAAAAGACACCGTCTTTTCAGGCTCAGTCCTTTCGTCCCCATAAGGGCAAGCGGGCAAAAGGCCACTCATATCTGCCCCGGGGCAGAGGAAGGGGAAAAAGACTGCAGCAGGCAGCCTCTTCCCAGGAACAGAAGCCCTCCCCCGCTTCTGCCAAGTCCTCAGCATGACGCTGGGGCCTTACAAGCGGACTCAGGCACGGTGGGGGCCCGTCTCAAGAATTTCAGCGCGCAGTGGGCTCACTCGCAAGTGGACCCCTGGATCCTGCAGGTAGTATCTCAGGGGTACAAATTGGAATTCGAGACGTCTCCCCCTCGCCGGTTCCTGAAGTCTGCTTTACCAACGTCTCCCTCCGACAGGGAGGCGGTATTGGAAGCCATTCACAAGCTGTATTCCCAGCAGGTGATAATCAAGGTACCCCTCCTACAACAGGGAAAGGGGTATTATTCCACGCTGTTTGTGGTACCGAAGCCGGACGGCTCGGTGAGACCTATTTTAAATCTGAAATCCTTGAACACTTACATACAAAGGTTCAAATTCAAGATGGAGTCACTCAGAGCAGTGATAGCGAACCTGGAAGAAAGGGACTATATGGTGTCTCTGGACATCAAGGATGCTTACCTCCATGTCCCAATTTGCCCTTCTCACCAAGGGTACCTCAGGTTTGTGGTACAGAACTGTCACTATCAGTTTCAGACGCTGCCGTTTGGATTGTCCACGGCACCCCGGGTCTTTACCAAGGTAATGGCCGAAATGATGATTCTTCTTCGAAGAAAAGGCGTCTTAATTATCCCTTACTTGGACGATCTCCTGATAAGGGCAAGGTCCAGGGAACAGTTAGAGGTCGGAGTAGCACTATCTTAAGTAGTACTACGACAGCACGGGTGGATTCTAAAATATTCCAAAATCGCAGCTGATTCCGACGACACGTCTGCTGTTCCTAGGGATGATTCTGGACACAGTCCAGAAAAAGGTGTTTCTCCCGGAGGAGAAAGCCAGGGAGTTATCCGAGCTAGTCAGGAACCTCCTAAAACCAGGCCAAGTGTCAGTGCATCAATGCACAAGGGTCCTGGGAAAAATGGTGGCTTCTTACGAAGCGATTCCATTCGGCAGATTCCACGCAAGAACTTTTCAGTGGGATCTGCTGGACAAATGGTCCGGATCGCATCTTCAGATGCATCAGCGGATGGCCCTGTCTCCAAGGACAGGGGTGTCTCTCCTGTGGTGGTTGCAGAGTGCTCATCTTCTAGAGGGCCGCAGATTCGGCATTCAGGACTAGGTCCTGGTGACCACGGATGCCAGCCTGAGAGGCTGGGGAGCAGTCACACAGGGAATAAATTTCCAGGGCTTGTGGTCAAGCATGGAAACGTCATTTCACATAAATATCCTGGAACTAAGGGCCATTTACAATGCCCTAAGTCAAGCAAGGCCTCTGCTTCAGGGTCAGCCGGTGTTGATCCAGTCGGACAACATCACGGCAGTCGCCCACGTAAACAGACAGGGCGGCACAAGAAGCAGGAGGGCAATGACGGAAGTTGCAAGGATTCTTCGCTGGGCGGAAAATCATGTGATAGCACTGTCAGCAGTGTTCATTCCGGGAGTGGACAACTGGGAAGCAGACTTCCTCAGCAGACACGACCTCCACCCGGGGGAGTGGGGACTTCACCCAGAAGTCTTCCACATGATTGTGAACCGTTGGGAAAAACCAAAGGTGGACATGATGGCGTCCCGCCTCAACAAAAAACTAGACAGATATTGCGCCAGGTCAAGGGACCCTCAGGCTATAGCTGTGGACGCTCTGGTAACACCGTGGGGGTACCAGTCAGTGTATGTGTTCCCTCCTCTGCCTCTCATACCCAAGGTACTGAGAATCATAAGAAGGAGAGGAGTAAGGACTATACTCGTGGCTCCGGATTGGCCAAGAAGGACTTGGTACCCGGAACTTCAAGAGATGCTCACGGCGGACCCGTGGCCTCTACCTCTAAGAAAGAACCTGCTCCAGCAGGGACCCTGTCTGTTCCAAGACTTACCGCGGCTGCGTTTGACGGCATGGCGGTTGAACGCCGGATCCTGAAGGAAAAAGGCTTTCCGGATGAAGTCATCCCTACCCTGATCAAAGCCAGGAAGGATGTAACTGTGCAACATTATCACCGTATTTGGCGTAAATATGTTGCGTGGTGTGAGGCCAGGAAAGCCCCTACAGAGGAATTTCAACTGGGTCGTTTCCTGCATTTCCTGCAAACAGGACTGTCTATGGGCCTAAAATTAGGGTCCATTAAGGTTCAAATTTCGGCCCTGTCGATTTTCTTCCAGAAAGAACTAGCTTCAGTTCCTGAAGTTCAGACGTTTGTCAAGGGGGTACTGCATATACAGCCTCCTTTTGTGCCTCCAGTGGC
Source organism: Pseudophryne corroboree (assembly GCF_028390025.1). Lineage (NCBI taxonomy): Eukaryota > Metazoa > Chordata > Amphibia > Anura > Myobatrachidae > Pseudophryne > Pseudophryne corroboree. The sequence continues at coordinate 312,418,892 of NC_086452.1, read as the reverse complement.
ACCTTGGGATCTCAATGTAGTTTTGGGGTTCCTAAAATCACATTGGTTTGAACCACTCACCACTGTGGACTTAAAATATCTCACATGGAAAGTGGTAATGCTGTTAGCCCTGGCTTCAGCCAGGCGTGTCTCAGAATTGACGGCTTTATCCTATAAAAGCCCTTACCTAATTTTTCATACGGACAGGGCAGAATTGAGGACTCGTCCTCAATTTCTCCCTAAGGTGGTTTCAGCGTTTCACTTAAACCAGCCTATTGTGGTACCTGCGGCTACTAGGGACTTGGAGGATTCCAAGTTGCTGGACGTAGTCAGGGCCCTGAAAATGTATGTTTCCAGGACGGCTGGAGTCAGAAAATCTGACTTGCTGTTTATCCTGTATGCACCCAACAAGCTGGGTGCTCCTGCTTTTATTGCTCGTTGGATTTGTAGTACAATTCAGCTTGCACATTCTGTGGCAGGCCTGCCACAGCCAAAATCTGTAAAAGCCCATTCCACAAGGAAAGTGGGCTCATCTTGGGCGGCTGCCCGAGGGGTCTCGGCTTTACAACTTTGCCGAGCAGCTACTTGGTCAGGGGCAAACACGTTTGCTAAATTCTACAAATTTGATACCCTGGCTGAGGAGGACCTGGAGTTCTCTCATTCGGTGCTGCAGAGTCATCCGCACTCTCCCGCCCGTTTGGGAGCTTTGGTATAATCCCCATGGTCCTTTCGGAGTTCCCAGCATCCACTAGGACGTCAGAGAAAATAAGAATTTACTTACCGATAATTCTATTTCTCATAGTGGATGCTGGGCGCCCATCCCAAGTGCGGATTGTCTGCAATGCTTGTACATAGTTATTGTTACAAAAATCGGGTTATTATTGTTGTGAGCCATCTTTTCAGAGGCTCCTCTGTTATCATGCTGTTAACTGGGTTCAGATCACAAGTTGTACGGTGTGATTGGTGTGGCTGGTATGAGTCTTACCCGGGATTCAAAATCCTTCCTTATTGTGTACGCTCGTCCGGGCACAGTATCCTAACTGAGGCTTGGAGGAGGGTCATAGGGGGAGGAGCCAGTGCACACCAGGTAGTCCTAAAGCTTTTACTTTTGTGCCCAGTCTCCTGCGGAGCCGCTATTCCCCATGGTCCTTTCGGAGTTCCCAGCATCCACTACGGACTATGAGAAATAGAATTATCGGTAAGTAAATTCTTATTTTAACCACTAACAAAGGAATGCAGGTAATACTCCATATAATACAAATATTGAACCCCAGAAAGGCATGCAAGGGTTAAGGGGGCGTAGCCCCTTGCGACGGTGTGAAGTGCACCTGTAGGGCGCGATGAAGCACCTAGTCTTTACATAAGAGGCTAGATAAGGCTGAATCCGGGGAGGCGTCAGGGGGTCAATCCTCGGATTGGACCGACTCACAGGGCCCGTCGGGGTCTCAAAATCGTCCCTTGGCAAAAATTGTGGACACAACTACTGACACGGACTCTGATTCCAGTGTCGACTATGATGAAGCTAAATTGCACCCTAAGGTGACAAAGAGCATTCAGTGTATGATTATAGCAATAAGAGATGTGTTGCATATTGCTGATGAACCCTCTGTTCCTGACACGAGGGTACACATGTTTAAGGGAAAGAAACAGATAATAAACTTTCCCCCATCTCATGAACTTAATGAGATTTTTGAAAAAGCTTGGGAGACTCCGGATAAGAGACCGCAGATTCCCAAAAGAATTAATATGGCATACCCCTTCCCTACTCAGGACAGGGTACGTAGGGAATCCCCTCCCACTGTGGACAAGGCCTTAACGCGCTTGTCAAAGAAAGTGGCGCTACCGTCTCTAGAGACAGCGGCCCTCAAGGATCCTGCTACTTTAAAGTCTATTTATTCACATACTGGAGCTTTGCTAAGACTGACAATTGCGTCGGCATGGGTATGTAGCGCAGTTTCAGCCTGGACAGATAACCTGTCGGCTGACCTTGATACCATGGATAGAGATACTGTTTTGTTAATTCTAGCCCATATCAAAGACGCAGTCTTGTATATGAGAGACGCTCAAAGGGACATTTGGATTACTGGCTTCCAGAGCCAATGCCATGGCTATTTCAGCGAGAAGATCCTTATGGACCCGCCAGTGGACGGGTGATGCGGATTCGAAAAAGCATATGGAGGTTCTACCCTATAGGGGAGACGTGTTGTTTGGGGATGGGCTGGCGGACCTGGTTTCCACAGCTACCGCAGGTAAATCTAACTTTTTACCATTTATTCCCCAACAGCAGAAGAAAACGCCAACATATCAGATGCAGTCTTTTCGGTCACAAAAGTACAGAAGAGGTCGGGGATCCTCCTTCCTTGCCAGAGGTAAGGGTAGAGGGAAAAGAACACCTGCTTCGGCTGGTGCCCGGGAACAGAAGTCCTCCCCGGTTTCTACAAAACCCACTGCATGACGCTGGGGCTCCCCTGCGGGAGTCCGCACCGGTGGGGGCTCGTCTTCGACTCTTCAGCCAGGTCTGGGTCAGCTCAGACCTGAATCCTTGGGCGTTGGAAATAGTTTCCCAAGGCTACAAACTGGAATTCGAAGAGGTGCCCCCACGCTGATTTTTCAAGTCGGCCTTACCAGCCTCTACCCCAGACAGGGATGTAGTGTTAGCTGCAATTCAAACGCTGTGTCAACAGCAAGTTATTATCAGGGTTCCCTTGTACCAACAGGGAAGAGGGTACTATTCAACCCTCTTTGTGGTCCCGAAACCGGATGGTTCGGTCAGACCTATTTTGAATCTAAAATCCCTTTACATGTACATGAAAAGATTCAAATTCAAGATGGAATCGCTCAGGGCGATAATAGCCAGAATGGAGGAGGGGGAGTTTATGGTGTCACTGGACATAAAGGATGCTTACCTTCATGTCCCCATATATCCTTCCCATCAGGAGTACCTGAGATTCGCTGTACAGGATTGTCATTACCAATTTCAGACGTTGCCGTTTGGGCTTTCCACGGCCCCAAGGATTTTCACCAAGATAATGGCGGAAACGATGGTGGTCCTTCACAAGCATGGAGTCACAATTATCCCATACTTGGATGATCTCCTGATAAAGGCGAGATCAAGAGAGCAATTGCTGAGCAATGTGACACTTTCTCTGTGAGTGCTCCAGCAACACGGTTGGATTCTAAATCTACCGAAGTCACAGTTGATTCCGACAACTCGACTAACGTTCCTAGGTATGATACTGGATATGGAACAAAAGAAGGTTTTTCTCCCGTTGGAAAAAGCCCAGGACATCCAGAACATGGTCAGAGACCTGCTAAAGCCAAAAAGAGTGTCAGTTCATCAATGCACTCGTGTTCTGGGGAAAATGGTGGCAGCCTACGAGGCCATCCCCTTCGACAGGTTCCATGCAAGGACGTTTCAATGGGACCTTCTGGACAAATGGTCTGGGTCCCATCTACATTTACATCGGAAAATAACACTGTCCCCCGGGGCCAGGGTGTCTCTTCTATGGTGGCTGCAAAGTGCTCACCTTCTGGAGGGTCACAGGTTCGGAATTCAGGACTGGATCCTGGTAAGCAAGGATGCGAGCCTCCGAGGATGGGGAGCAGTCACCCAAGGAAGAAATTTTCAGGGACTGTGGTCAGACCAGGATTCCTGTCTACACATCAACGTGTTGGAGCTAAGAGCCATTTACAACGGCCTTCGACAAGCGGAGAGTCTTCTTCGCAGCCTACCGGTTCTGATTCAATCAGACAATGTCACAGCAGTGCCTCATGTGAACCGCCAAGGCGGGACAAGAAGCAGAGCCGCGATGGCGGAAGCAACCAGGATTCTTCGCTGGGCGGAAAATCACGTGAACGCTCTGTCAGCTGTCTTCATTCCGGGAGTGGACAACTGGGAAGCAGACTTCCTCAGCAGACACGATCTCCATCCAGGAGAGTGGGGACTTCATCAAGAAGTCTTTGCAGTGATAACGGGTCTTTGGGGAGTTCCTCAAATAGACATGATGGCGTCACGCCTCAACAAGAAGCTTCGGAGGTATTGTGCCTGGTCCCGGGACCCTCAGGCAGTAGCAGTAGACGCCCTGGTAACGCCATGGGTGTTCCAATCGGTATACGTGTTTCCTCCTCTTCCTCTCATCACAAAGGTGTTGAGGATCATAAGGCGAAAAAGAGTACAGACAATACTCATTGTTCCAGACTGGCCTCGAAGGGCCTGGTACTCAGATCTTCAGGAGATGCTCAGAGGAGATCCCTGGCCTCTTCCTCTAAGGGAGGACCTGTTGCAGCAGGGTCCCTGTGTGTTCCAAGACTTACCGCGGTTACGTTTGACGGCATGGCGATTGAACGCCGGATCCTAGCTGAGAAGGGGATTCCGGAGGAGGTCATCCCTACTCTAATAAAGGCTAGAAAGGAGGTGACGGTAAAACATTATCACCGTATCTGGCAAAAATATGTGTCTTGGTGTGAAACCAAGAACGCCCCTACGGAAGATTTTCATTTGGGTCGTTTTCTCCACTTCCTACAGACAGGAGTGGATATGGGCCTGAAATTAGGCTCTGTTAAGGTACAGATTTCGGCCCTCTCGATATTCTTTCAGAAGGAATTGGCTTCTCTTCCAGAAGTCCAGACTTTTGTAAAGGGAGTGCTACACATCCAGCCTCCTTTTGTGCCTCCAGTGGCAGCATGGGACCTGAACGTGGTGTTGCAGTTCCTAAAATCACACTGGTTTGAACCACTTAACAAGGTTGAGTTTAAATTTCTTACCTGGAAGGTGGTCATGTTGTTGGCCTTAGCATCTGCAAGGCGAGTGTCAGAATTGGCGGCCGTGTCTCAAAAGAGCCCCTACTTGATTTTTCATGTTGATAGAGCGGAATTGAGGACACGCCCTCAATTTTTTGCCTAAGGTGGTTTCTTCATTCCATTTGAACCAACCCATTGTGGTGCCTGTGGCTACGAGTGACTTGGAGGATTCCAGGTCCCTGGATGTAGTCAGGGCCTTGAGGATTTATGTAGCCAGGACGGCTAGAATTAGGAAAACAGAGGCTCTGTTTGTCCTGTATGCTGCCAACAAGATTGGCGTGCCTGCTTTGAAGCAGACTATTGTTCGCTGGATCTGTAACACGATTCAGCAGGCTCATTCTACGGCTGGATTGCCGTTACCGCATTCGGTTAAGGCCCATTCCACTAGGAAGGTGGGCTCTTCTTGGGCGGCTCGGCATTACAGCTTTGCCGAGCAGCAACTTGGTCGGGGTCAAACACTTTTGCTAAATTCTACAAGTTTGATACCCTGGCTGATGAGGACCTAGCATTTGCTCAGTCGGTGCTGCAGAGTCATACGCACTCTCCCGCCCGATTGGGAGCTTTGGTATAAACCCCATGGTCCTTACGGAGTCCCCAGCATCCTCTAGGACGTAAGAGAAAATAAGATTTTAAACCTGCCGGTAAATCTATTTCTCCTAGTCCGTAGAGGATGCTGGGCGCCCGTCCCAGTGCGGAAACTCTGCAAGACTTGTATATAGTTGTTGCTTACATAAGGGTTATGTTACAGTTGGAATCGGTCTTGGACCGTTACTGTTGTTTGTTCATACTGTTAACTAGTTATGTATGTTCCAGGTTACATGGTATGATTGGTGTGGGCTGGTAGGAATCTTGCCCTTGGATTTATAAAATCCTGCCGTCGTATTGTCCATCTCCTCTGGGCACAGTTCTCTAACTGAGGTCTGGAGGAGGGGCATAGAGGGAGGAGCCAGTGCACACCCATAGGAAAAGTTCTTTTAGGTGCCCCTGTCTCCTGCGGAGCCCTTCTATACCCCTCATGGTCCTTACGGAGTCCCCAGCATCCTCTACGGACTAGGAGAAATAGATTTACCGGTAGGTTTAAAATCTTATTTTTTTTTGTCCATGATTTAAAATAAACTTCTTGTATGTTTTGCACAAACATACGCCTCAACCCGTTTTCTTTCTGTCTCATCAAGATTCTCATCACATGATGTTTAAATACATGATATTCAAAACAAATGGTTTCCACTGGATTTCAACTCCGGTTACAAGTGTGTGCACTTTGTTGCATGTTGGTATAAGAATATGTATACCAACATAATTATGGTCATAACATGACCATAATTAAAGTTTTCCTATTCAGAGCTCTATCTATATGGATTACCACCCATCTGGAAATGGTCCAGACAGTCCGCTAATCACAAAGACTGTCTGCAGTCCGGATGCCTGCTCGGGATGCGGTCAAGATCCTGCCGGACGGAATCCTGGCGGTCAAAATACAGACGCCGGAATCCCGACCGGCACAATCCCGACATTCTACCTCCGTGGGTGTCCACGACACCCATAGAGGGAGAATAAATTAGTGTGCCGAGCGTAGCGAGGTACCGTGCCTGCAGTGTGGCGAGCGCAGCGAGCCCATAATGGGCTGCGTTCCCTGTTGGGATTGTGTGGTCGGAATTCTGGCGTCGGTATTTCGACCGCCGGGATCCTGTCCAGCAGGATTTAGAACTGATCCCGCTTGCTCATCCCGGACAGTTGATGCCTGGGAATTCTCGGCCCGCCGTTGTGTTCCACTTCCGGGCCAACCCTGCTACGCCTCCTGGCTGTCCAAGTCGTTCTTGGCATGTATGCAGAGTGCTGATGCCTAAGCCCGCCATGGTCCTTCTCAATCCCCTCCAGTAAGCAGTGACAAGAGACAGAGTTAAGGTGGCTACACACTTAGCGATATAGTAAACTATATCGCTCATTTTCCCCCTCCTGAGCAATATAATTTACTATATCGCCCAGTGTGTATGCAGTCGAAGAGCGATGCCCGACCTCGCAGGATATTAATGACCCTCGGCCGTCAATACAGCTCAATTTGGACCCCTCATGTAAAGCTGCATGCTCTGGCCGGCCACGGCATGAAGTCACTGCGCAATATCACTAGTGATATCGCATGGTGCGAATGCCCGGCCGGGAAACACATCGCCTAGTGTGCACCCACCTTTAGTATGGACTTGGACTGGAGCAATCGCCTCTAAGAAGGTCTTAGTGAGACTATATGGTGGGGGATGGGGTGTATATCTATCTATCTATCTATCTATCTATCTATCTATCTATCTATCTATCTATCATGTATGTATGTCTTGTGAGTACGGTATATGGGGTAATTAGCTCAGTAGATGGGTTTTTTTGGTGAAGTGTCTAGGTGCTTAGAGTCCGCACACAATTTTTTTTGGTGAATAAAATAATGCTTTACTGCCAGCAGAAACAAAATAAAAACAACCTAGGAGGTAATTCAGATCTGATCGCTGCTGTGCATTTTCGCACATCGGATGATCAGGTCCATACTGTGCATGCATATGCACCGCAATGCTCAGGTGTGTCGGACAGCTACAACGGGCATCGCCGGTCAGCGACGGGATGGTGCGAAGGATCCATTCGCACGGGCGTTCGCGAGGTGATTAACAGGAAGAGGCCGTTTGTGGGTGGCAACCGACCGTTTATAGGGAGTGTCTGGAAAAACGCAGGCATGTCCAAGTGTTTTCAGGGAGGGTGTCTGACGTCAGCTCCGGCCCCGATCAGCAGGATTTAATCGCACTGGATAAGTAAGTCCTGGGCTCTGCAGAGACTGCACAAACTGATTTTTAGCACTCTGCTAACACATAGGAACGCACACTTGCACAGCGAAAATACACTCCCCCTGTAGACGGCGACTATCTGATTGCAGGACAGCAAAAAACGCAGCCCAGCAATCAGATCTGAATTATTGTCTTAGCCCCCATTCAGGGCACTGACTTACTTCTTTGCCCCTGACTATCCTCAGCCAGCTAGTCTCTCCAAGTATATCACAGGCTCCAGCCTGGCTTGTCTTGTCTGCCACAGCTACTCACAGACACAGTCTTGCTGGCCTGGTTTCTTCCCAGCAACGCAAGTTCAGTCCCAGAGACTGGTCTGCTTCTTTAAAGGTAACTCAAAGTCTGTAGAGTTTTAGGGTTCTCCCTACCTCCTGTAGGCCTGAACTCCTTCCTAGCCTCCAGACACAGTGGACTCACACTGCAGTCATGACCTGGACTGACTGCTTGCTCCAGCCTCACCTGTGCTGTGTGCAAAGGACAGCCTCTAGATATGGACACACCTCATTTTTGTTCCTTGTGTGGGTGGATCCCTCCAGTCACACAATGAATAGCCTGTTTATCAATGTCATCTCTGGGGATACTGCCACAATCATATAGGGCAGTGTTTTTCAACCAGTGTACCGGGGCACACTAGTGTGCCCTGAGCAGTCTCCAGGTGTGCGCCATAGAAGCACAGCCAGGCCCGTCAGTGTTTTGCCGCTACTGAGGCCCTGGAACGATCAATACTGGTGGGTTTAGTGGTGAGTGTGCCTTGGCAATATTTAAATCTTGTTAAGTGTGCCGCGAGTTGTAAAAGGTTGAAAATCTCTGATATAGGGTGACATTCAGTGTCAGACTGGGGCATGAAAGGCCCACTGAAGGAATGCAGTGGTAGGGGCCCATACTTAGGAGGGTGGCAATTCTCCAGAATGGGTGTGGCTAGTCAACACAGAGGCTTGGCTTACTATTAAGAAAGTGTGGTCTGGACCCCTTTCTAAATATATTCCATCCATGCATGATAATTTACTAGATAAACCACTTGCCTGGCATGGTTGCATCAGATGCGACCATGCCTGCAAGTGCTCTATCTGACCTGGTCGCACGGGATGCGACCAGTCAGATAGAGTGTTAGCAGCGGCAGGGAAGATAAACTTCCCTCCGCTGCTGCTGTCAGAGGGACTGGAAGGTCCCTCTGCCTCCCTGCACTCTCCCCCTGTGTCTATCGTGCTGCCGATCACTGCTGATCGGGTCAGCACGGCAGGATCCCCCCCCTCCAGCGGATGCAGACAATGGCAGCTGCTGGGGAGAGTTAATGAACCCTCCCAAGCCACCCCCAGACCCCCCCTTCATACTTGCAGGCCGTCCCGGCTTTCAAAATGAAATCCGCGATGGTCCCGTAGTTCCGATGGTCGCGATGTTCCCGATCGATGTTTTGAAGTTTGGAAAAAAATATATTTTAAACAATTTTCTCTAACGTCCTAGTGGATGCTGGGCCTCCGTCAGGACCATGGGGAATAGCGGGCTCCGCAGGAGACAGGGCACATCTAAAAAAGCTTTTAGGTCACATGGTGCGTACTGGCTCCTCCCCCTATGACCCTCCTCCAAGCCTCAGTTAGGTTTTTGTGCCCGTCCGAGAGGGTGCAATCTAGGTGGCTCTCCTAAAGAGCTGTTTAGAAAAGTTTTTTTTTAGGTTTCAATCTCAGTGATTCCTGCTGGCAACAGGATCACTGCATCGAGGGACTTAGGGGAGAGATTTCCAACTCACCTGCGTGCAGGATGGATTGGAGTCTTAGGCTACTGGACACTTAGCTCCAGAGGGAGTCGGAACACAGGTCAGCCTGGGGTTCGTCCCGGAGCCGCGCCGCCGATCCCCCTTACAGACGCTGAAGAGACGGCAGAACGGAGGTCCGGAAAGCAGGCGGCAGAAGACTCCTCAGTCTTCTTGAAGGTAGCGCACAGCACGGCAGCTGTGCGCCATTGTTGTCACACGGCTCACTGACTCAGTCACGGAGGGTGCAGGGCGCTGCTGGGGGCGCCCTGGGCAGCAATATAATTACCTTTAGTGGCAAAATAAATACATCACATATAGCCATTAAGGCTATATGTATGTATTTTAACCCAGGCCAGTTTCTTAAAAACCGGGGAAAAGCCCGCCGAAAAAGGGGCGGAGCTTATTCTCCTCAGCACTCAGCGCCATTTTCCTGCTCAGCTCCGCTGGTGAGGAAGGCTCCCAGGTCTCTCCCCTGCACTGCACTACAGAAACAGGGTAACAAAGAGAAGGGGGGCATAAATTGGCGATATTTATATATTAAGAGCGCATATATAGTAAACAACACCTTCTAGGGTTGTTTATATACATTTATAGCGCTTTTGGTGTGTGCTGGCAAACTCTCCCTCTGTCTCCCCAAAGGGCTAGGGGGTCCTGTCTTCGATTAGAGCATTCCCTGTGTGGCTGCTGTGTGTCGGTACGTGTGTGTCGACATGTATGAGGACGATGTTGGTGTGGAGGCAGAGCAATTGCCGATGATGGTAATGTCACCCCCTAGGGAGTCGACACCGGAATGGATGGCTTTAGTTATGGAATTACGTGATAATGTCAGCACATTACAAAAGTCAGTTGACGAAATAAGACGCCCGGCTAACCAGTTAGTACCGGTTCAGGCGTCTCAGACACCGTCAGGGGCTGTAAAACGTCCTTTACCTCAGTCAGTCGACACGGGTACCGACACAGATGAATCTAGTGTCGACGGTGAAGAAACAAACGTATTTTCCAATAGGGCCACACGTTATATGATCACGGCAATGAAGGAGGCTTTGCAGATCTCTGATACTGCTGGTACCTCAAAAAGGGGTATTATGTGGGGGGTGAAAAAACTACCTGTATTTTTTCCAGAATCAGAGGAATTGAATGACGTGTGTGATGAAGCGTGGGTTAACCCCGATAGAAAACTGCTAATTTCCAAGAAGTTATTGGCATTATACCCTTTCCCACCAGAGGTTAGGGCGCGCTGGGAAACACCCCCTAGGGTGGATAAGGCGCTCACACGTTTAGCAAAGCAAGTGGCGTTGCCGTCTCCTGATACGGCCGCCCTCAAGGATCCAGCAGATAGGAGGCTGGAAACTACACTGAAGAGTATATACACACATACTGGTGTTATACTGCGACCGGCAATAGCCTCAGCCTGGATGTGCAGTGCTGGGGTAGTGTGGTTGGATTCTCTGACTGAAAATATTGATACCCTGGATAGGGACAGTATTTTATTGACTCTAGAGCAATTAAAGGATGCTTTCCTTTATATGCGAGATGCTCAGAGGGATGTTTGTACTCTAGCATCAAGAGTAAGCGCGATGTCCATATCTGCCAGAAGAAGTTTATGGACGCGACAGTGGTCAGGTGATGCGGATTCCAAGAGGCATATGGAAGTATTGCCATATAAAGGAGAGGAATTGTTTGGGGTCGGTCTTTCGGACCTGGTGGCCACGGCAACTGCCGGCAAATCCACTTTTTTACCTCAGACCCCCTCCCAACAGAAAAAGACACCGTCTTTCAGCCGCAGTCCTTTCGCTCCTATAAAAAGCGACCAAAAGGACAGTCTTATCTGCCGCGAGGCAGAGGAAAGGGTAAGAAAGGGCAGCAAGCAGCCCCTGCCCAGGAACAGAAGCCCGCCCCGGCTTCTACAAAGCCATCAGCATGACGCTGGGGCTTTACAAGCGGACTCAGGAACGGTGGGGGGTCGACTCAAGATTTTCAGCAATCAATGGGTTCACTCACAAGTGGACCCGTGGGTCCTGCAGATAGTATCTCAGGGTTACATGCTGGAGTTCGAAAGGTCTCCCCCTCGCCGGTTCCTAAAGTCTGCTTTACCAACGTCTCCCTCAGAAAGGACGTCGGTTTTGGAAGCCATTCACAAGCTGTATTCTCAGCAGGTGATAGTCAAGGTACCCCTCCTACAACAGGGAAAGGGGTATTATTCCACACTATTTGTGGTACCGAAACCGGACGGTTCGGTAAGACCTATTCTAAATCTGAAATCCTTGAACCTGTACATAAAGAAATTCAAGTTCAAGATGGAGTCACTCAGAGCAGTGATAGCGAATCTGGAAGAAGGAGACTTCATGGTGTCCTTGGACATAAAAGATGCTTATCTACATGTCCCGATTTACCCCTCACACCAAGGGTATCTCAGGTTCGTGATACAAGACTGTCATTATCAGTTTCAAACGCTGCCGTTTGGGTTGTCGACGGCCCCTCGGGTCTTTACCAAGGTAATGACCGAAATGATGGTTCTTCTACGAAGAAAAGGCGTATTAATTATCCCTTACTTGGACGATCTCCTGATAAGGGCAAAGTCCAGAGAACAGCTGGAAGTCGGTGTAGCGCTAACACAAGTAGTGCTTCAGCAACACGGGTGGATTCTAAATCTTCCAAAATCTCAATTGACCCCGACAACACATCTGCTGTTCCTGGGCATGATTCTGGACACGGTTCAGAAAAAGGTATTTCTCCCGGAAGAGAAAGCAAGGGAGTTATCCGAACTTGTCAAGAACCTCCTAAAACCAGGAACTGTGTCAGTACATCAATGCACAAGAGTCCTGGGAAAGATGGTGGCTTCGTACGAAGCGATTCCATTCGGCAGATTCCATGCACGAACATTTCAGTGGGATCTGCTGGACAAATGGTCCGGATCGCATCTGCACATGCATCAGCGGATAACACTGTCACCGAGAACAAGGTTGTCTCTCCTGTGGTGGTTGCAGACTGCCCATCTGTTAGTGGGCCGCAGATTCGGCATACAGGACTGGGTCCTGGTGACTACGGATGCCAGCCTACGAGGTTGGGGAGCAGTCACAAAGGGAAGAAACTTCCAGGGCATGTGGTCAAACCTGGAGACGTCTCTTCACATAAATATACTGGAGCTAAGAGCGATCTACAATGCTCTAAGCCTGGCAAAATCGCTGCTTCAGGGTCAGCCGGTGTTGATCCAGTCCGACAACATCACGGCAGTCGCCCACGTAAACCGACAAGGCGGCACGAGAAGCAGGAGTGCAATGGCAGAAGCTGCAAGGATTCTGCGCTGGGCGGAGAATCATGTCGTAGCACTGTCAGCAGTGTTCATCCCGGGAGTGGACAACTGGGAAGCAGATTTCCTCAGCAGACACGACCTTCACCCGGGAGAGTGGGGACTTCATCCAGAAGTTTTCCACATGATTGTGAACCGTTGGGAAAAACCAAAGGTGGACATGATGGCGTCTCGCCTCAACAAAAAATTGGACAGGTATTGCGCCAGGTCAAGAGACCCTCAGGCAATAGCTGTGGACGCTCTGGTAACACCGTGGGTGTACCAGTCAGTGTATGTGTTCCCTCCTCTGCCTCTCATACCAAAGGTACTGAGAATTATACGGAAAAGAGGAGTAAGAACAATACTGGTAGCTCCGGACTGGCCAAGAAGAACTTGGTATCCGGAACTTCAAGAGATGCTCACGGAGGATCCGTGGCCTCTACCTCTAAGAAGGGATCTGCTTCAGCAGGGACCTTGTATGTTCCAAGACTTACCGCGGCTGCATTTGACGGCATGGCGGTTGAACGCCGGATTCTAAAAGAGAAGGGCATTCCTGAGGAAGTTATTCCTACTTTAATTAAAGCCAGGAAAGAAGTGACCGCACAACATTATCACCGCATTTGGAGAAAATATGTTGCGTGGTGTGAGGCCAAGAAGGCTCCAACGGAAGAATTTCAATTGGGTCGATTCTTACATTTCCTGCAAGCAGGATTGTCTATGGGCCTCAAATTGGGGTCCATTAAAGTTCAAATTTCGGCCTTATCAATTTTCTTCCAGAAGGAATTGGCGTCAGTGCCTGAAGTACAAACTTTTGTCAAAGGTGTACTACATATACAACCCCCAATAGTGCCTCCAGTGGCACCGTGGGATTTGAACGTGGTTCTAAATTTTCTCAAATCTCATTGGTTTGAGCCTTTAAAATCGGTAGATTTAAAATACCTTACATGGAAGGTAACCATGCTGTTGGCCCTGGCTTCAGCCAGGAGAGTTTCGGAGTTGGCAGCTTTGTCATACAAAAGCCCATATCTGATATTCCATTCGGACAGGGCAGAATTGAGGACACGTCCTCAATTTCTCCCTAAGGTGGTTTCGGCATTTCACTTGAACCAGCCTATTGTGGTGCCTGCGGCTACTAGCGACTTGGAGGACTCCAAGTTACTGGACGTTGTCAGAGCATTAAAAATATATATTTCAAGGACAGCTGGAGTCAGAAAATCTGACTGGTTGTTTACATTGTATGCACCCAACAAGTTGGGTGCTCCTGCGTCTAAACAGACGATTGCACGTTGGATATGTAGTACAATCCAACTTGCACATTCTGTGGCAGGCCTGCCACAGCCTAAATCTGTAAAGGCCCATTCCACAAGGAAAGTGGGCTCATCCTGGGCGGCTGCTCGAGGAGTCTCGGCATTACAACTTTGCCGAGCAGCTACGTGGTCAGGGGAGAACACGTTTGTAAAATTTTACAAATTTGATACTCTGGCTAAAGAGGACCTGGAGTTCTCTCATTCGGTGCTGCAGAGTCATCCGCACTCTCCCGCCCGTTTGGGAGCTTTGGTATAATCCCCATGGTCCTGACGGAGTCCCAGCATCCACTAGGACGTTAGAGAAAATAAGAATTTACTTACCGATAATTCTATTTCTCATAGTCCGTAGTGGATGCTGGGCGCCCATCCCAAGTGCGGATTGTCTGCAATGCTTGTACATAGTTATTGTTACAAAAATCGGGTTATTACTGTTGTTGTGAGCCATCTGTTCAGAGGCTACTTCGTTTGTGTTATCATACTGTTAACTGGGTTCAGATCACAAGTTGTACGGTGTGATTGGTGTGGCTGGTATGAGTCTTACCCGGGATTCAAGATCCTTCCTTATTGTGTACGCTCGTCCGGGCACAGTACCTAACTGAGGCTTGGAGGAGGGTCATAGGGGGAGGAGCCAGTACGCACCATGTGACCTAAAAGCTTTTTTAGATGTGCCCTGTCTCCTGCGGAGCCCGCTATTCCCCATGGTCCTGACGGAGGCCCAGCATCCACTACGGACTATGAGAAATAGAATTATCGGTAAGTAAATTCTTATTTTTTTTCATTTTTTTTTTTACTAAAATCATTTGGGATAGGGTTAAAGTCATGTTCTTCACTTAATTCACTCATAAAAAAATCCGACAATTTCGGAGCGGTTTTCGGCGAAATAAATTGTCAGTTAAGTGGTTAATGCACTGTAGAAAATGCATAGTCCTGTGCAGTAATAATGTGACATATGTATAATGTGTAATTCAAGTGCCTGGTCCCTAGAGGAGGAGGTGGACCCTCAGGCAGTGGGGCACACCAGGGTTTCCCCTGTATCCCTGTGGGCCAGTCTGACGCTGATGACATTACATTCAGGCTGGAGGGGCTACTGTATTGGCTCAGGTAAAATGGGAATGCATCTACTGCAATCATGTACAGGCTCTATATATAAAGTCGTGGCTGTGTCAGTCTGGGGGAGGCAAGGCTGTAGGGGTGACATTACATGGTTTTTTTTATTAATAATAATAATAATAATAATAATAATAATATTATTATTATCCTTTATTTATTTATATGGCACCACAAGGGTTCCACGGCGCCCAATTACAGAGTACATATGCACATAATCAAAACAGGAAGACAGTGACTTAAGGCCCGTACACACTGGTCGATATATCGGCCGTTCTCTTGAACGGCCGATATATCGCGGGTCCATCGGCCAGTGTGTACGGCCGATATGTCTGTGAACTCCGTCGTTCACAGACGTATCGCGTCGGCCGCGCTGCACAGCCGACGGCCAATATATCTACCGATATATTGGCGCGTCGCTGTGTGTGTACGGGTCGGTCGGCCGACCGCCCGTACACATGCTGCGGCGGCCGGAGGTGATTGACAGCTGAACTGGGCGGGCGTGTGTACAGTTCATGACGTCAGTCCCCGACGGATCGGGCAGTGTGTATGCACAACACACTGCCCGATCCGTCCATAGATATATCTGCAGATCAATTGATCTGCAGATATATCTATTAGTGTGTACCCACCTTTACAGTTGAAGACAATATAGGACAAGTACAGGGTAACTAAGCATAACTACATCAGTAGACGACACTGAGATAAGTATTAAGGTGGCCGAAAACTGCAGGATTTGGGCAGTTGAGGATTATTAAACTAAGAAAAGGATAAGCACATGAGGGAAGAGGGCCCTACTCGTGAGAGCTTACATTCTGAAGGGGAGGGGCAGACAGACAGGAGTGACACAGATGGGCTTGACCGAGCATTGGACAGAGGGTTAGGATGAGATTTGGCTGGGTTGGTTATCTCTGTTAAAATGGAGGATGTAATCATGTACTATATGTCCTGTGTCTGGGAGAAGGGGATGGTCTATTTATTAGAGTGGTATGAAAATGTACTGAAATATGACATACAAAATTGTCATAACCGTACTGTAGCTTAGGTGACACCCCTGACCATGCCTCCTGGCTACACCCTCTGTCCTGGAATCTGACAATGGAAATGTGGTAAGGGCAATTCCAAAGTAACGGATGTAAAGGGGGGTATACGCGGGAGAGATGTGTGCTGAGCGATGCGGGGTGAGGACGGGGGCCGCTCATTTCACCCAGCGGGTGAAATGAGCGACCTGCTAGATTGGCCTGCATGCAGGCTCAATCTAGCAGCGGCGATAGCGATGTGCGGGGCCGCGCATCGCTATCGCTGAGGGGGCTACAAACGAGTGATCTGTGATTAAGATCTAAGCATTCTAGTCAGATTGCTTAGATTTTTAAGCATGGATCTCTGCGTGAGTACCCCCCTTAACTCTCAGATACAATGTTTGTGATAAACATCTGGATTGCTTCAAATTTAAAATGCACATAAAGAAGCAAATTTTACCACCATTGTATCTACCACTGGTGAATAAAAATATGAAGTGTGAACAAGCCTCACCATTGTTGTCTGCTGCAAATAAATACATTGTTTAAATGTTACAGTTGTAATCGGGATAGAGCATGGTAATTGCTGACATAAAATACTGTACATGTCTGATTTCTCTGAAACTACAGCAGATATTTATTCCATACTTTTTTACAGTAAAATATAAACCACACAGATTGTTTTAGTACAATTTTCAGGAAAGTCATTCTTATTACCTTGACAATATTTATTGGAATGTATGTGTAACGGACGTAACCACCAAATACATTAATCAGGAAATGAAAAAGGCCCCTTGCATTAACGTGTACAGGGTCATTTACCTTTCTAACAATGGGGGTCATTCCGAGTTGATCGCTCTCTAGCAACTTTTTGCAGCGCTACGATCAGATAGTCGCCGCCTATGGGGAGTGTATTTTCGCTTTGCAAGTGTGTAAACGCATTTGCAGCCGACGGCACAAAAAAATGTGTTGCAGTTTCTGAGTATCTCTGGACTTACTCAGCCGCTGCGATCACTTCAGACTTTTTGGTCCAGGAATTGACGTCAGACACCCACCCTGCAAACGCTTGGACACGCCTGCGTTTTTCCAAACACTCCCAGAAAACGGTCAGTTGACACCAATAGACGCCCTCTTTCTGTCAGTCACCTTGTGATCGGCTGTGCGAATGGATTCTTCATTAAATCCATCGCCCAGCACCGATCCTCTTGGTACCGGTATGACGCGCCTGCGCATTGATCGCAGCGCTGCAAAAAGTTGCTAGTGAGCGATCAACTCAGAGTGACCCCCAATGTTTTCAGATGGGTACCATATCTCATTATCTTTGTTTTAATTCTTTCACTAACATAAAACCACATGAAACACTGATTATCAACATATAATTTCTGACAGTAAATGTCTTCAACTTTTGTTATAAACTACAATAATCCAAGTTTCTTACCCTTGTTTTCAGAAAACAGCAATAGATAATCAGTGGTCACAATCGGTGTCTGCCTGATGCCTGGTAGCCATTACTGAAATAAGACAAAATGGCAGCATGTCATGTGATACACTGTTACCAAGCCATTTTTAAAACTACTATAGACTATGACTGATGCACTAGGAAATTAATTTTTTGAATATCCCAACTTTTTTTTCATGACCCATGTCCACTTATGGTTGTATTTGCCCCTAACCCTATCTATATAATAGGTGTAATGCCACCAGATTTAGTAAGTATACTATTCAAGACATGGGGAGACTGATTCTGTGAAAAATGTTTTTTCTAAAATTGGCGGTAGGGTAAAATGTGGCTCTGAACAAGGTAAAATGTATGAAAAGGTAACAATAAATAAATAGCTAAGAGAAACCTAAAAGTACATTTCAAGTTTTACTCTATGTGAAAAACTGAAATAGATACTGACCTGACCTAAAATTTTAATGCATAAGAAATATTGTTAATTTGCCATTTTATTCCATTGTCCACTGGAGTTCTAGTTTGCTAAGTCCTTCAAAAAGATATACAGGTTGAGTATCCCTTATCCAAAATGCTTGGGACCAGAGGTATTTTGGATAATGGATTTTTCCGTATTTTGGAATAATTAGATACCATAATGAGATGTTATGGTGATGGGACCTAAATCTAAGCACAGAATGCATTTATGTTTCATATACACCTTCTACACACAGCCTGAAGGTAATTTTTGCCAATATTTTTAATAACTTTGTGCATTAAACAAAGTGTGTGTACATTCACACAATTCATTTATGTTTCATATACACCTTATACACACAGCCTGAAGGTCATTTAATACAATATTATTAATAACTTTGTGTATTAAACAAAGTTTGTGTAAACTGAGCCATCAAAAAACAAAGATTTCACTATCTCATTCTCACTCAAAAAAGTCCGTATTTCGGAATATTCCGTATTTCGGAATATATGGATATGGGATACTCAACCTGTACTGGGTTTTCAAGCACTAATAATGGTGTTACCAGTAGAGGTGAATTTAGCTTTTCTTTCACATGATGTTATCAGATTTCACAATGCAGCTTTTGTCATTAGTGAAAGTGCATATTTCAGATAAGGCACCTGTAGAAGGAATTTATCTACTGCAAACCTTTGATAAATGCTTTAATTCTTCATAACCCTTTGTTGGGGAATCTGGGTCGCTAATGTATGGGAGTCATTATTCTTAATGGAAGGAGATTCTCTAAACCTGCGCATTTGAGAGGTCCTGACCACACATCCAACACCTGGTTTCAGAAGGTCAGCAGTCCCCCCCCCCCTGTGCAAATCCTAAAATATTTTTTATATATATATTTATATATCAGCGGTGGCCAACCTGCGGCTCTTTCTATCTCCGCATGCGGCTCGTAAGCTCCCGCGGTACCTCCCGCTGCCCTAGTCTGCAGTGCCCAGTGCCGGCACGTAAGCCAATCAGAGCTCGCAGACCGGCAGCCAATCATGAGTCTTAGCTGCCGGTCCGCGTACTCTGATTGGCTCACGGACTGGCGCTTAATTAGAGAGAATTAACGCCGCTGGAGAGTGGAGACTGAGGGCCAGGAGAGGCGCATGCTGCGCTCTCCTCCCCTCACAAGCAGCAGACTGAGCATAGCAGCAGTGCGGCGATGAGCAACACTTGGGGTGGGCGCAGTGTGGGGACATGTGTATCTGGCACTGGGGGTGGGGCGTGTATCTGGCACTGGGGGGGACATGTGTTTCTGGCACTGGGGGGACGTGTATCTGGCACTGGGGGCATATCTAGCACTGGGGGGGACATGTGTTTCTGGCACTGGGAGCATATCTGGCACTGGGGAGATGTGTAGCTGGCAGTGGGGGCATATCTGGCACTGGTGAGACGTGTAGGCAGTGGGGGCATATTTGGCACTGGGGGGACGTGTATCTGGCACTGGGGGGATGTGTATCTGGCAGTGGGGGCATATTTGGCACTGGGACATATCTGGCACTGGGGAGACGTGTAGCTAGCAGTGGGGGCATATCTGACACTGGGGGCATATCTGGCACTGGGGGGACATGTGTATCTTACACTGGGGGCATATCTGGCACTGGGGTGATGTGTATCTGGCAGTGGGGGCATATCTGGCACTGGGGAGACGTGTAGCTGGCAGTGGGCGCATATCTGGCACTATGGGGACATAAATGTATCTGGCACTGGGGAGGAATATATGTGTCTGGCACTGTGGAGGAATTTATGTATCTGGAACTGTGGGGACATATATGTATCTGGCACTGTGGGGGCATATATGTATTTGGCACCGTGGAGGCACCCATTTTTTGGTGTTTTTATACGTATGTGGCACTGTACAGGGGCTTCATTTGTATGTGGCACTGTACAACATGACTAAAAATGGGGTTATGACACAAGGTCATACTCCTACAAATGTGAAACCGAAAGGTGTGCGAATAAAAATGGGGTGTGGCTTTGTAACAACTATGCCACGCCCCCATTTTTGCTTGCGCGCCAAAGGCGCGTGCTTGATATGGCTCTTACCCTTGACTACAGATATTTTCTGGCTCTTTGCCACTCAGTGCATCCGGATTGTATTCACAGCGCTTCACTTTTTCCACATTTTATGTTATGTTGCAGCCTTGTTCCAAAATGGAATAAATAAATTTTTCCCCTCAAAATTCTACACACAATACAATATTTTTGCAAATTTATTAAAAATAAAAAACTAAGAAATCACATGTACAGCTTAATTGGAGTCCACCTGTGGTAAATTCAATTGATTGGACATGATTTAGAAAGGCACACACCTGTCTATATAAGGTCCAATACTTGACAGTGCATGTTTGAGCACAAACCAAACCAAAAATATCTGCTGCTTTGAAGGTCCCAATGAGCACAGTGGCCTCTATCATCTGTAAATGGAAGAAATTTGGAACCACCAGGACTTTTCCTAGAGCTGGCCGGCCATCTAAACTGAGCGTTCGGGGGAGAAGAGCCCTAGTCAGGGAGGTGACCAAGAACCTGATGGTCACTCTGTCAGAGCTACAGCATTCCTCTGTGGAGAGAGGAGAACCTACCAGAAAAACAACCATCTCTACAGCAATCCACCAATCAGGCCTGTACGCTAGACTGGCCAGACGGAAGCCACTCTTTAGTAAAAAGCACATGGCAGCCCGCCTGGAGTTTGCCAAAATGCACCTGAAGGACCATGAGAAACAAAATTCTCGGGTCTGATGAGACAAAGATTAAACTCTTTGGCGTGAATGCCAGGCGTCATGTGTGGAGGAAACCAGGCACCGCTCATCACCAGGCCAATACCATCCCTACAGTGAAGCATGGTGATCGCAGCATCATGCTGTGGAGATGTTTTTCAGTGGCAGGAACTGGGAGACTAGTTAGGATAGAGGGAAAGATGAACGCTACAATGTACAGAGACATTCTGGATGAAAACCTGCTCCGGAGCGCTCTTGACCTCAGACTGGGGCAATAGTTCATCTTTCAATAGGACAACGACCTTAAGCACACAGCCAAGATAGCAAACGAGTGGCTTCAGGACAACTCTGTGAATGTCCTTGAGTGGCCCAGCCAGACCCAGACTTGATTCTGATTGAACATCACTGGAGAGATCTGAAAAAAATGTCTGTACACTGACGCTTCCCATCGAACATAATGAAGCTTGAGAGATGCTGCTAAGAGGAATGGGCGAAACTGCCCAAAGATAGGTGTGCCAAGCTTGTGTCATCTTATTCAAAAAGACTTGAGGCTGTAATCGCCATGCATCAACAAAGTATTGAGCAAAGGCTGTGAATACTTATGGACATGTGATTTCTTATTTTTTTTATAAATTTGCAAAAATCTCATAAAAACTTTTCTCTTACGTCCTAGAGGATACTGGGGTCCATTTATTACCATGGAGTATAGATGGGTCCACTAGGAGCCATGGGCACTATAAGAATTTGATAGTGTGGGCTGGCTCCTCCCACTATGCCCCTCCTACCAGACTCAGTTTTTAAAATGTGTCCGGAGGAGCCGGTCATGCTGAAGGAAGCTCCTGAAGAGTTTTCTGCATTTATTTTCTATGTTTGTTATTTTCAGACAGGGCTGGTTGGCACCAGCCTGCCTGCTACGTGGGACTTATGAAGGGGGGGGGGGGTGGCCCAACCTCTTGAAGGGTCAATGGTCCCGTTCGCCGCTGACAGGACACTGAGCTCCTGAGGGAACTATTCACAAGCCCCACCACGGCGAGTGTACATTCCCGCAGTACACCGCCACCCCTAACAGAGCCGGAAGAATGAAGAGTGGTAAGTACTGAGCCGGCGTCCCAGCTAGTGGGGCGCCGGCCATTATGGCGGCATGAGGGTATGGAGACGCACGGCTTCTACATGGGGCGGAATATGTCTCCGGACACAGTACACGATAAAGAGAAAAAGTTGAAAGCGCTATCCAGAATAAAGATTTGATAAACAGCGCTTTCAAAATTTATTCTGGACAGCGCTTTCAACTTTTTCTCTATATCTTGTTCCTTAAGTTAATTGGGAATCAACAACCAACCCAATAGTTTGAGAGCAGCAGCCCTCAATAAGGTGAGGAATATAAATCAACTCTTTTTCACTAGCCATTTTATTTGGGACAGCTGACACACATTTAGCTTAGCGCTTTTTTTTCCTATGTAGGACACAGTACACAACAGCCTTAAAACGGTTTTCTCCATTTTAAGCACCAGATTCCTCAGGCAGTATAAGAAAAGCGGGAAGACTGCGTGCTATTGAAGGGGCGGAGCTTCACTATAAGAGGATCCAGCAGCTCACCAGCACCATTTTCCCTCTGCAGTGGACACAGACGCTGACAGGACAGGGACGCGCAGCTTCTCCAGTGTGAATCCCCAGATTACCTCAGCGGTACCAGAGGGTCATAGCAGGGGGGGGGGGGGCGACTATTAGTGTACTATGTCCCCTATCAGGGTACTTAGTCTGCGACCCGGCTAAGCTTGGCATTAACAATAAGGACGCGGGTGGGCTGGCTCCAAACAACTCTGTGTCTCCCTAAAGGGCTCTTTGTGGGTTAATTGTGCTTAACCTTTCCTGTGTGTGTGTGTGTGTGTGTGTGTGTGTGTGTGTGTGTGCTGTCACATTTACATTATGTCAGGCAAAGAGTGTGTCTCTTGTACCGCAGAGTGTTGCTCTTCACCTGGGGGCTCTACTGGGTTCTCAGGGTTCACAGACTAGCAGGGCTGAACCGGAATGGGTTAATTCTCTTAAGGGAATGATCACAACTCTTTCTACAAAATTGTCCCGCAATGAGAAAGAGACGCAGTACTTAAAACAGACTGTGGATGAGTTTATGAACAGAGACTCAATCCCCAAAACAGCATCTCAATCCCCTCCCATTTGTCCGCAAAAGCGATCTCTGACAGGTCAGACATGGAGGAGGGGGAGGTGGACTTAGGGGAGATACAGCTCTGCCAAAGGGAATAGAAGCTCATCTAGAGGCTGTCAGAGATGTTCAGCATATTCCTGATAAGGGGGGTCATTCCGAGTTGATCGTAGCTGTGCTAAATTTAGCACAGCTATGATCATCTTCCCTGACATGCGGAGGGATGCCAAGCACAGGGCTAGTCCGCCCCGCATGTCAGTGCCGCCCCCACCCCGCACAGATACAATAGCATCGCACAGAGATGATGCCTTTGTATTTGTGGAGTAACTCCTGGCCAGTGCAGCTCCTGCGGCTGGCCGGGAGTTGTGTGTCACTACCGCTGGCCGCAGCGGCTGCGTGAGACGTCACGCAGCTGCCGCGGCACGCCCCCCCAATGGTCCTCCGTTCAGCCCCCTCTCGCCCAGCGACTGCCTCTGTCTCAGAGGCGATCGCTGGGCACCGACGACTGCCATGCGCCGGCACATGCGCAGTTCCGACCCGATCGCTGCGCTGCAACAAACTGCAGCGAGCGATCGGGTCGGAATGACCCCCAAGGTGTCAGAGGAGTGTGAGGAATCTTATTTTAATGTAAAATAGAAGTCCTCAGTTACTTTTCCTGTGTCAAAGGAATTGAATACCCTGTTTGAAGAACCATGGGTTAATCCTGATAAGAAGTTTCAGATCCACTTCCAGCGACGCTGACAGGGAGCGCTGTCTTTCCACACGACTCCAGCTGTCCTGTGTGGTACCACGGGATTGTAGAAGGGGGGGAGGCTGTAAATTTGCTGTGTAGTCTATTAAGGGTACACAGTCAGCGCCAGGCAGTTCTTATATAACTGTCTCTGGGGCGCTGTGTGTGCTGGCTCCAAACTCTGTCTCTCTCTGAAGGTACTTGGGGGAAACTGTGTCTGACATTTTCCTGTGTGTGTGTGTATGCAAATTCTCACATAACCATGTCCAGGGACTCTGTGTCTTATGCTGCAGAGGAGCTATCTTCTCCAGAGGAATCCATTCCATGTACCCAGAAATGTAATATCGTGCCTCAGACTTCTGAATCTGAGCCACGATGGCTGGCTTTCATTAAGGGAATGATATCTCAGATTTCTACTATGGTAGCTC
The DNA here is from genome assembly GCF_028390025.1 of Pseudophryne corroboree. Classification (NCBI taxonomy): domain Eukaryota; kingdom Metazoa; phylum Chordata; class Amphibia; order Anura; family Myobatrachidae; genus Pseudophryne; species Pseudophryne corroboree. The sequence goes on along the minus strand of NC_086452.1, from coordinate 312,394,837 downwards.
ATAGTGAGACTGAAACTCAGGTTTTAAGGAAGTCTATGGAAGTTTGGTCGGGTTCTGTTACCTTTACTTCAAAATCTCCTAGCATATACCCAAAGAAACGTGCACTTGCCCAGATTATGCAAGCCAACACGGATACCGACTCTGACACGGCAGACGGTGATGGGGATGTACTGAGGGGGGCGGCATCCCTTGCAAAGGTGGTGCAGCTCATGATTGAGGCCATTAGGGATGTGTTAAACATTACTGACACACCACCTGAGCAGGTTGAGGAGGCTTACTTCACAGACAATAAGAAAGCCTCGCTAACCTTCCCTGCATCTAAAGAATTAAACACATTATTTGAAAAGTCCTGGGAAACCCCGGGGAAATAATTCCAGATCCCAAAAAGGGTTCTGGTTGCTTTTCCCTTCCCTGAGGAGGATAGGAAAAAATGGTAAAACCCACCCATAGTTGACGCACCTGCTCCAGACTGTCTAAAAAGGTGGTTTTACCTGTCCCTGGATCTACCGCGTTAAAAGAACTGGCTGATCGTATGATTGACACTACGCTCAATTCCATATACACTGCTTCTGGAGTGGCGTTAAGGCCCGCTATTGCCTGTGCATGGATTTCTAAAGCCATAGTAAAGTGGTCGGGCACATTACTAGAGGACTTAGATATGATGGATAGAAGTGACATTGAACAGTTTTTACGTAACATACAGGATTCTGCGGGTTTCATGGTGGAGTCCATGAAGGATCTGGGTACTCTGAATGCAACGATATCTCCCATGGCTATCTCGGCACGCAGGGGACTCTGGCTATGCCAATGGTCAGCAGACGCGGAATCCAGGAGAAGTGTGGAGAACCTACCCTACACGGGTCAGGCTCTATTTGTGGAAGAGTTGGATGCGTGGATTTCCACGGCAACTGCGGGTAAGTCAACCTTTCTTCCCTCAGCTGCTCCTTCTACGAAGAAACCCTTTTCTTCATCAACATCACTATCCTTTCGGACCGCAAAGACAAAAAAAGTCCAAGCCTCCTACCACCTTCTTTAGAGGTGGTCGGGCAAAATCCAAGAAACCTGCTCCTGCAGGTTCCCAGGACCAGAAGCCTGCTTCTGGTTCCTCAAAATCTTCAGCATGACTGTGGACCGCACAGCCTGGAGAACGGGCTGGTGGGTGCGAGACTCAGACGTTTGAGCCACGTCTGGGTGTCGTCCGGCCTGGATCCCTGGATACAGGATATTGTATCCCAGAGGTACAGACTGGAGTTTCAAGAACTCCCGCCTCACCGATTCTTCAAATCAGGCTTGCCAGCTTTACTGACAGAACGGGCTATCCTACAGGAAGCCATAAAAATTGGAAAAGTCACATGGGTTACTATTCAAACCTTTTCGTGGTACCGAAACCGGATGGTTCGGTCAGACCGATTTTGAACTTGAAATTGTTAAACCCTTATCTGAGGGAGTTCAAATTCAAAATGGAGTCTCTGAGAGCGGTGATCTCTGGTCTGGAGGAGGGAGAGTTTCTGGTATCCTTAGATATCAAGGATGCGTACTGTACCTCCACATTCCGATTTGGCCGCTGCATCAGGCTTATCTAAGATTTGCACTGTTAGACAGTTACTGTCAGTTCCAGGCACTGCCATTCGGTCTCTCCACGGCACCGAGGGTGTTCACCAAGGTGATGGTAGAGATGACGGTTCTCCTCCGCAGACAGGGAGTGAATATAATTCCATATCTGGACGATCTGCTGATAAAGGCATCGTCCAGGGAGAAGTTGTTGCAGTCCATTGCTCTCACGACTTAACTGCTCAGGCAACATGGTTGGCTCCTGATCCTTCCAAAGTCACATTTGGAGCCAACAAAGAGATTGTCTTTCCTGGGGATGATCCTCGACACGGAAGTGCAGAGGGTGTTTCTACTGGTGGAGAAAGCGTTGGTGATACAATCAATGGTCCGGGATGTCTTGAAGCCTACCCGGGTATCGGTTCATCAGTGCATTCTCCTTCTGGGGAAGATGGTTGCCTCCTACGAGGCTTTACAGTACGGAAGATTTCATGCTCGGTCCTTCCACCTGGATCTCCTAGACAAGTGGTCGGGATCTCACCTACACATGCACCAGAGGATATGTCTGTTGCCGAAAGCAAGGATTTCATTCCTCTGGTGGCTGCAAATGCCTCAACTTCTGGAGGTCCGCAGGTTCGGGGTTCAGAACTGGATCCTTCTAACCACGGATGCAAGTCTCAGGGGTTGGGGCGCAGTCACTCGAGGATAAACCTTCCAAGGAAGGTGGTCAAGTCTGGAATCCATTCTTCCAATAAACATTCTGGAACTGGGAGCCGTATACAACGGTCTTCTCCAAGCGGCACATCTTATGCAAAATCAGGCCATTCAAGTACAGTCGGACAATGTGACGACGGTGGCCTACATAAACCGACAGGGAGGAATGAAGAGCAGAGCTGCTATGTCAGAGGTAACAAGAATCCTCCTCTGGGCAGAAAAGCACGCACTGGCACTGTCAGCAATCTTCCTTCCAGGAGTAGACAACTGGGAAGCAGACTTCCTCAGCAGGCATTATCTCCATCCAGGAGAGTGGGGCCTCCATCCGGAGGTGTTTACAGAGGTGACCAGTATTTGGGGCGTGCCTCAAATAGACATGATGGCCTCACATCTCAACAAGAATCTTCGGAGGTACTGTTCCAGGTCGAGAGACCCACAAGCAGTGGCGGTGGATGCCCTGGTAACACCGTGGGTGTTCAAGTCCGTGTATGTGTTCCCTCCACTTCCTCTCATTCCAAGAATTCTAAAACTCATAAAGAGAACAAAGGTTCAGGCAATTCTCATTGCTCCAGACTGGCCAAGGAGAGCTTGGTACGCGGATCTTCTGGACTTACTGCTGGAAGATCCGAGGCCTCTTCCTCTTCGCAAGGATCTTCTGCAACAGGGGCCGTTCGCTTATCAAGACTTACCGCGGCTACGTTTGACGGCATGGAGGTTGAACGCAAGATCTTAGCCCGGAAGGGTATTCCGAGCAAGGTTATTCCTACCCTGATACAGGCTAGGAAAGGAGTAACGTCTAAACATTATCATCGCATTTGGAAAAAAAATGTGTCTTTGTGTGAGTCCAATAAGTTTCCTACGGTGGAGTTTCAACTTGGACGGTTTCTCCTCTTCCTACAAGCAGGTGTGGATATGGGCCTGCGCTTGGGATCCATAAAGGTCCAGATTTCGGCTTTATCCATTTTCTTCCAGAAACAATTGGCTTCCCTCCCTGAGGTTCAGACTTTTTTGAAAGGGGTTCTGCACATCCAGCCTGCCTTTGTGGCGCCGACGGCACCCTGGGATCTTAACGTGGTGTTGCATTTCCTGCAAATCAGATTGGTTTGAGCCTTTATAGGAGGTTGAGGTCAATTTTCTCATGTGGAAGGCTGTCACATTGTTGGCCTTAGCTTCTGCTCGACGTGTGTATTGGGGGCTTTGTCCTGTAAAAGCCCCTACTTAATCTTCCATAAAGATAGAGCTGAGCTCAGGACGCGTCAGCAGTTCCTTCCAAAGGTTGTGTTGGCTTTTCATATCAACCAACCTATTGTGGTGCCAGTAGCTACAGACTCTTCGATTACATGAAAGTCCTTGGATCTGTGAGGGCTTTGAAGATCTATGTGAAGAGGACTGCTTGTCACAGGAAATCGGACTCTCTGTTTGTCCTGTATGATCAAAGAAAATTGGGTGCCCTGCTTCTAAGCAGACGATTTCTCGCTGGATCAGGTTCACTATTCAGCATGCATATTCTACGGCAGGATTGCCGTGTCCAAAATCTGTTAAGGCCTACTCTACTCGTAAGGTGGGTTCTTCCTGGGTGGCTGCCCGGGGGGTCTCGGCTTTACAGCTGTTCCGAGCGGCTGCTTGGTCTGGGTCGAACACGTTTGCTAAGTTCTACAAGTATGATACTTTGGCCTCTGAGGACCTAAAGTTTGGTCAATCAGTTCTGCAGGAGCCTCCGCGCTCTCACTACTGTACTGGGAGCTTTGGTACATCCCCATGGTACTAATGTGGACCCCAGCATCCTCTAGGACAGTGATTTTCAACCTTTCTCGACTCGCGGCACGCCTAACAAGACTTTAAATTCCCAAGGCACGCTATCAGTTACCCACGAAAAAAAAAAAAAACACATTGGCCCCCACAGATATCAAATACATTGGCCCCCACAGTAATTGAACATATTGGCCCCAACAGTTAAAGCATATTGGCCCCCACAGGTATAAATCAAACACACTGACCCCCACAGTAATTCCACACCGCCATCCCATACCTTACCCAGACATACCCCTCACTCACCATCACTGCCTGACCCTCTCGCTCTTCTATTGCCAGTAATGTGCTCCAACCACTGTTCTGTCAGTACTGTGTCCTCCCTCTGTATTGCTAGTGATGTGCCCCTTAATATGGTGCAGTGGTGTGCCAGCTCCCCACTGTACTCCAATAGTGTGGTCCCCCTGTTGTATTTACAGTAGTGAATGCTCCTTCTCCCCCTCCGTTTTCCCAATACTGCGTTTCCCCCCCGTCCCCATGTATGGTCATTAATGTGCTGCTCCGGCCCTTCAAACTCCCTGCTACCCGAGTTAACTTACCTTGTTCTGCTGTTCTGCTCTGTCTTGACAGCCTGTACCCTCCTTACACTCACCAGACGCGTGGGTCTCCTCTCTTCTGTGACAGCACGGCGGCAAACATTAGGCTGCAGCGTCGTGACATGACGTCTGTGCGACACTGCTCAGGGGACAAAACTGACTACGGAGCGGGGAGCGGGCTTCCCCCTCCGCTTACATTCTTCCAGAACTGCTTCCTTTTTGGCCCGGAGGTCGCTGGCAGCGTCTCATTAGTAATGAAGCTTGCTGATACTGTTGCCGGCTGTGTGGCTGCACCGCTAGTAGTTCTGACACTGGGTGGAGCACTGTGCAGGGCATCTCTGGTGGCCAGTGAGCAGCAGGCTGCGGCACACCTGACAACCGCTGGCGGCACACTAGTGTGCCGCGGCACAGCGGTTGAAAAACGCTGCTCTAGGACATAAGAGAAAATAGGATTTTAATTACCTACCGGTAATTCCTTTTCTCGTAGTCCGTAGAGGATGCTGGGCGCCCGCCCAGCGCTTCATTATCCTGCAGTGGTTACTTGGTTCAGTACTGCTTTGTTCTTAGTTACGTACTGCATTGTTACTTGGTTCATTAATGTTATTCAGCTTTTGATGAGTTTTCAAGCTAGTTAGCTTGGTTTGCCTTGTTTGTGTGAGCTGGTGTGAATCTCGCCACTATCTGTGTAAAATCCTTATCTCGAAGTTGTCCGTCTTCTCGGGCACAGTTTCTAGACTGGGTCTGGTAGGTGGGGCATAGAGGGAGGAGCCAGCTCACACTATTAAACTCTTAAAGTGCCAGTGGCTCCTAGTGGACCAGTCTATACCCCATGGTACTAATGTGGACCCCAGCATCCTCTACGGACTACGAGAAAATGATTAACCGGTAGGTAATTAAAATCCTTTTTTTAATTACATACCGGTAAATACTTTTCTCATAGTCCATAGAGCAGTGATTTTCAACCTTTTTTAAGTCGCGGCACACCGACCAAATTTTTTAAATTGCCAAGGCACACCATCAGTATCCCCCCCCCCCCCCCCCACAAAAAAAAATCCCACACACACATTGGGGGGAAAGCACACACACACACAGTGGCCCCCCCAGTAATTAAACAAATGCGTTGACCTCTGCAGTAATTCCACACATTGCCCCCCACAGTAATATCCCACATTGGCCCCCACAGTATTTCCACACATTGCACACCCACAGTATTTCCACACAGTGACTCCCACAGCTATTAAATAAATACAAATTCACTGGGCCCCTACCTGGGAGTCAATGGATATGAAGCTCATTTCCCTCTCCCTGCCTCAGCCACTGGAGTTTATGCAGCCGGAGGAGCAAGGAGCAGCACGGGATGAGAGAGCAGACAGGTGAGCGGACAGCTTGTGTTTCCCTCTCCCTGCCTCAGCGTCTGGAGTGCATGCAGCCGGAGGAGCAGCCCAGGGTGAGACAGCGGGCAGGTAAGCGGATGGACGGGCGGGCGGGAAGGTGACATGGCATGCGCGAGTCACGCTGCGTGTCATAGGTTACTTGCCGCAGTCCAGCGCCGTCAAAAACAGTGTGGGGGTAGCAGCAGCTAGGCTTCGGGCATCTGTGGCGGCACATCTGAGCACCGCTGGCGGCACACTAGTGTGCCGCGGCACAGCGGTTGAAAAACACTGCCATAGAGGATACTGGGCGCCCGCCCAGTGCTTCATTCTTCCTGCACTGTTATTTGGTTAAGTAATGTTGGTTCAGCCGTTGCTGTTCCTGTTTCAAATCGGGTTAGCTTGGCTTTCCTTTTGTATGTGCTGGTTTTGAATCTCACCACTATACTTATCTATTCTTCTCCCGAAGTATGTCCGTCTCCTCGGGCACAGTTTCCTAGACTGAGTCTGGTAGGAGGGACATAGAGGGAGGAGCCAGCCCACACTATCAAATTATTAAAGTGCCCATGGCTCCTAGTGGACCCGTCTATACCCCATTGGTACCAAATGGACCCCAGTATCCTCTACGGATTTCGAGAAAAGTATTTACCGGTAGTAATTAAAATCCTATTTTTTCACACTGTCATTATGGGGTATTGTGTGTAGAATTTTGAGGGAAAATATGAATTTATTGCATTTTGGAATAAGCCTAACATAACAGTATGTGGAAAAAGTGGGGCGCTGTGAATACTTTCCGGATGCACTGTATGTATATAATATATATGTAGAATTTGTATTGGCCTGAGGACGGGGCTTCGGCCTCGAAAACGTTTGCTTGATGTTTCATCCAGTACTAAAGAAACTTTGCATTTAAGACAGTCTCGAAGTGCCTTCTATGTTTGGAATGGATATACACTGCTCAAAAAAATAAAGGGAACACTAAAATAACACATCCTAGATCTGAATGAATGAAATATTCTTATTAAATACTTTGTTCTTTACATAGTTGAATGTGCGGACAACAAAATCACACAAAAATTATCAATGGAAATCAAATTTATTAACCCATGGAGGTCTGGATTTGGAGTCACACTCAAAATTAAAGTGGAAAAACACACTACAGGCTGATCCAACTTTGATGTAATGTCCGTAAAACAAGTCAAAATGAGGCTCAGTAGTGTGAGTGGCCTCCACGTGCCTGTATGACCTCCCTACAACCCACACAAGTGGTTCAGGTAGTGCAGCTCATCCAGGATGGCACATCAATGCGTGCTGTGGCAAGAAGGTTTGCCGTGTCTGTCAGCATAGTGTCCAGAGCATGGAGGCGCTACCAGGAGACAGGCCAGTACATCAGGAGATGTGGAGGAGGCCGTAGGAGGGCAACAACCCAGCAGCAGGACTGCTACCTCCGCCTTTGTGCAAGGAGGAACAGGAGGAGCACTGCCAGAGCCCTGCAAAATGACCTCCAGCAAGCCACAAATGTGCATGTGTCTACTCAAAGATCATAAACAGACTCTATGAGGGTCCAACATCCACAGGTGGGGGTTGTGCTTACAGCCCAACACCGTGCAGGACGTTTGGCATTTGCCAGAGAACACCAAGACTGGCAAATTCGCCACTGGCGCCCTGTGCTCTTCACAGATGAAAGCAGGTTCTCACTGAGCACATGTGACAGACGTGACAGAGTCTGGAGACGCCAAGGAGAACGTTCTGCTGCCTGCAACATTCTCCAGCATGACCGGTTTGGCAGTGGGTCAGTAATGGTGTGGGGTGGCATTTCTCTGACTGCCATTAGGTACCGAGATGAGATCCTCAGACCCCTTGTGAGACCATATGCTGGTGCGGTTGGCCCTGGGTTCCTCCTAATGCAAGACAATGCTAGACCTCATGTGGCTGGAGTGTGTCGGCAGTTCCTGCAAGACGAAGGCATTGATGCTATGGACTGGCCCGCCCGTTCCCAAGACCTGAATCCAATTGAGCATATCTGGGACATCATGTCTCGCTCCATCCACCAATGCCACATTGCACCACAGACTGTCCAGGAGTTGGCGGATGCTTTAGTCCAGGTCTGGGAGGAGATCCCTCAGGAGACCATCCGCCACCTCATAAGAAGAATGCCCAGCCGTTGTAGGGAGGTCATACAGGCACGTGAAGGCCACACACACTACTGAGCCTCATTTTGACTTGTTTTAAGGACATTACATCAAAGTTGGATCAGCCTGTAGTGTGTTTTTCCACTTTAATTTTGAGTGTGACTCCAAATCCAGACCTCTATGGGTTAATAAATTTGATTTCCATTGATAATTTTTGTGTGATTTTGTTGTCAGCACATTCAACTATGTAAAGAACAAAGTATTTAATAAGAATATTTCATTCATTCAGATCTAGGATGTGTTATTTTAGTGTTCCCTTTATTTTTTTGAGCAGTGTATATATACATACATACATTCCATGGCAGCAACCAGGGCACTAAATACTTCACAGAAGGCAGGATAAATATATCAACGTTTTGAAGCTTTACTTCATCCTCAGGATAATGAGCAATACAAAAAACATAGCTTATGTACCCTAGACACCACAGCACGTGTAATGCTGTCAGCATACAAGATCTGGAGTAAGGACGCCCACTGATGACGTCCACACCCATCACCAGCTGCAGCAGCTGAATAAAACAAAATCAAAATACTAATAGAATGACATCAGAATAAACTTGAAACAGCAGATGATTTACATTATATACAATAAAGCCACAAAGACACATTTGTAACAACAAAATAAATCCTAGGCTCTCATTTACAACACTGGGGGCAGTGGTGTTTAATTGTAAAAACCACTGGGACTCACAGCGCAGAAGCTTTGAGGAACGATCACCCCCTCGTATGTTAGCAGGTACGTGATCAATAATGATGTAACGTAATTGATATTACGGTCCTTTACCTTCAAAACAGCATAAATTCTTCTAGGTACACTTTCACACAGTTTTTGAAGGAATTCTGCAGCGAGATTGTTCCAAACATCTTGGAGAACTAACCACAGAGCTTCTTTGGATGTAGGCTTGCTGAAATACTTCTGTCTCTTCACATAATCCCAGACATACTAGAGGATGTTGAGATCAGGGCTCTGTGGAGGAAAAACAATACTTCCAGAACTCCTTGTTCTTTTTTACACTAAAAATAGTTCTTAATGAAATTGGCTGTATATTTGGGGTCATTGTCCTACTGCAGAATACATTTTGAGCCAATCAAATACCTCCTTGATGGTATTGCATGATGGTTAAGTATCTGCCTGTACTTCTCAGCATTGAGGACACTATTAATCCTTCCCAAAACCCAACTGCATTTGCTGTAATGCAGCCCAAAACTTGCAAGGAACCTCCACCATGCTTCACTGTTGCCTGCAGACACTCATTATTGTTCCACTTTCCAGCCTTTCGGCTAACAAACTGCCATCTGTTACAGCCAAATATTTAACATTTTGACTCATCAGTGCAGAGTACCTGCTGCCATTTTTCTGTACCCCAGTTCTTATATTTTCATGCATAGTTGAATTGATTGGCCATGTTTCCACGTCTAAGGTATGGCTTTTTGGCCGCAATACTTCCATGCAGACCACTTCTGGCCAGACTTCTCCAAACAGTAGATGGGTGTACCTGGGTTCCACTGGTTTCTGCTAGTTCTAAGCTTATGGCACTGCTGGATGGACATCTTACAATTTCGAAGGGAAGTAAGCATGATATGTCTTTCATTTGATGCACTAAGTTTCCTTGGCTGACCACTGCACTTACTGTCCTAAACGTTGCCTTTTTCTTTGTGCTTCAATGCTGAGAAATACAGCCATGTACTTATCCATCATGCAATACAGTCAGGGATGCATCTGATTGGCTCCAGATTTATTCTGCAGCAGGACAACAACACCAAATGTAAGAGCTATTGTGGCAGGGACAGCATAGTTCCACATGAAGTTAATGTGGAAAAGTAGGATTTCTCAGCTTTAGAGCAGCAGCAGGACTGAAGGATCCAGGCCAGGTTTTGCGTCAATCAGTTGTCAACCAGGAGCTAGGCTAATTAATTAACAGCACCTGTCATATGCCTTTAAATATGTGTTCAGTGCAGGGACCTATGAACAACTTGCCTCCGATTTGTAAACTGACATGCTGTGAAGCCTGTAGCGTTGAAAAGTTACCTGATGCTATCCTTCCGAGTGAGAAAAATAAAGGAAGCGGCTTGTATTTTATCCAGTGTATGTGATCCTTTTCACATAATCTTCTTCTTTTTTTAATTGAAGCATGAATAAAAAATACATCATTCACTGAACATGTATGTACAGAGTGATTACAATAAAATACTAACATTACATATAATACCATGTAGCGTCATTCATTAAGTATCCACAATAGCAAAGATAGTAATGAGATGTTATGTACTAATCATAGAGTGTAGAATACACAAGTCAAATTGAAAACCAGTAGAATGCATGGCGCTCACCACCCACACCAAAATAAAATTCGGGGAAACAAATGAATCAAGAGTAATGGGAGGATCTCCGTCCAGGATACGTAACCCATACCACGAAGTCAGACGTAAGCTTCTGTGGATTCTTTCGCGTACTGAGACAGCTTTTCACATAATCTTAAGCATAAAGAAGAGCAAGGAGTTCTGAAAGTGATGATTTGGCCCCAACAGAGCCCTGATCTCAACATAATCGAGTCTGTCTGGGATTACATGAAGAGACAGAAGGATTTGAGCAAGCCTACATGCACAGAAGATCTGTGGGTAGTGTTAGGCGCGGCGGCTCTCACCAGCACCCGACCGTTACTGGACAATGGTCTCGGTGCGTCACAGCCGCCGCGCCTCCCTGTTCCCCGCACTGCGCCTAGCAACGCCAGGACACCGTGCGCGCTCACCCGCCGGGTCCCTGGCAACGCCAGGACGCCATGCACGCTGAAGCCGCTGGGTCCATAGCAACAGGGACGCCACAGGCGGACCGCGTTCCCCGTTGCCATGTAATTTAGCAATCACCTGTCAGCTCCGGGTCGTGCAGCAGAGTAGCTGCACAACATTATCAATTAATTGAGTCTCTGCTGTTATTGGAGGAATTCCCTGTTATATTCGTCCTCAGTGCCTGACACAGATGCCGGTGATAGCTTCTGTCTAGCTGCTCCCTGCCTTGAAGCGTTCCTGTCCAGAAGTCAAGTGGCTTTGTCTGTTCCCGATCCCGTATCCTGTTCCTTGGTGTCCACTGGTCTGTCATTGGAACTCTGCCTACTTTGGGGGTTCCTGTCCGTTTGCCAGTATTGGTACCGGTTTCGTGAGTAGCGGCTTTGCCGCGTCCGTCGGCCTAGGCCGTAGCTACTTGTTATTTTACT